>NW_019385121.1:75290-103478 GCF_000671375.1 Centruroides sculpturatus | reverse complement strand
GTTTCCACAGTTGGTGCATCCTCTTTTGGTAACCACGTTTCTGAGGTTCTGATGCATAGTAGCATTGCATAACTGCACGGTTCTCTGACATTGTGTATTTCTGCCGCTTCCGTGGTTGTTCATTTGTATTCTGACTCTGTAGCCCACTTAACGACGAATGCCCAGAATCAGCAACATTCGCCGCGGTCCTTTTTATCCTGGGCGACGACCGAGCCAGTATAGACTTGGTTTTCACTTGTTTCTCCATAGTGTTAATGGGTTGGGTGCACTTAGTACCACTCCTCAGCTGAGTCCTCTCTGGCTTGGTTGAACCTACCGGTAGTAAACTACCGCCAGCACAGCAATCAACCTCCTTGGAGCAGATAAGCCCCCCCACCACGGCAAGGAGGCACACCATGGAGGGATAATATTATTATTATTATTATTAGTAGTAGTAGTAGTAGTAGTAATATTATTATTATTATTATTATTATAAGTTTCAATAAAAATGATAAAATGTAAATTTAATGTTATCATAACGAGTTTGCTTGAATTTCGTTTCTTCTGAGATCGCAGCAATGCGCGGGTAAGCTAGTTTTTTTTATAAATATCCATAATTTTGATGGGAAATGCTGTAGTTATGTTATAGTTGTAATTGAAACGCTTGGAGAAGTACGAGATAATATTTATGGGAAAAAGTTACGGAAACATTTTAAAGTTATTAAATCTTTTTTTAAAAACTCAATGTATAGGTAATATTAAAATGAAATAAAAATAAAAGATATTATTCATAAATTATTTTATTTTTAACTCTCCAACCTGCGGGCAGTAAGAGGGCCATTTTAGCAACTCTAATATGGGTTCGACCAGACTCACAATGGGAACGATCGGGTATGTGGACAGGTATCGCCACTATTCTAGACTTACCACTCATAAAAAATTCCTGGAGCTGTTCGTCTGGATTTGATCCCGATAGGCCAGTCCCTTCGGCCATCTGGCCGTTCTGAGATTACAGCGACCAAATACAATATTTATCCCATTGAGCTCAGACAGGCCATAATCGGCCGCAGAGTGGTGGGAGACCGGAGTGCGATATATATGGATGGACCACTCTCAAAAAATTCCTGGAATTTTTCGATCTGTCCAGACTCGATCCCATTTATAAAGTATTATTTAGCTATTATAGTTAAAAATTTGTGATATTTCGTCGTTTAATATTTTTATAAAATACTTTTAATGTATTAAAAAGAACGCTTAAATTTATAGGAAGAATATTTAAAGACCCCCCCTTTCGGTGGATTATGCAGCATATTTAAAGTTAAAAGAACTTAGTGAAAAGAAACATTACAACTGGTATACTCGACTTGACAATAACTTATATTTCATCTTCTTCTGACCCACCTACAATTTATAACCGAAACATCAGTTTTAATTTGAAAAAAAAAAAAAAATGTTTTATTCAACTCCGGTTAATTAAATATGTCCTTTTTTTGTGTGGAAAAATATTAGTATTCCTTTGATCATTTCAGATCTGTGTCAGTTTTGTAAAACCAGCGATTATTCATTACAACATTTACTTTCTCATTGTACTAAATTATCGCATATTAGATCAAAATTTAATTATAACCTTACCTATGTTATTTATGCAAATGATATTGTATGAAACTATTTTGTTAAAGATGTTTTGACTGGTGTTATTTTCATTTATAACTTATTAAATAAAATTTTAAGTAATTTAATCGCTCCCATTTCAGGGGATCTAACCCTTAAAGGAATTAATAAATTGATTGATTGATTGAAAATACTTTTAAGATATCGATATTAAATTAACGAAACAAAAAATTCCAATGTTTAAAAGTGCTGTAGTATCTAATAGTCTTTAAAATGTTTATTTAACTTTAAAGAATTTAGACAGTCAAATCTAAAATAAATATAAATCTATCAGTAAGGTTAACATTCGGAAAAAACATAATTTCATTTAATTTAAAGAATGACGCTTTTTATTGAATCATTGAGTGAAATATAAAATTTATTTGTAATTTTATGATTATAAACACGATTATATCGACCTATTTATTAATATAATCTATATTTCAGAATGATTTAGGTCGTACAACTTAACAAATTAATAGGTGTTAGAATTTCTAATCCTAATTTGAAAATGATCTGCAAACTTCTTGAATTAATATTTTTTAACTGGAGATAGCAAGTACTTTTGGAATTATAAGAATGCGGAAAACGATTAAAGGTTTATCGATTTAACAATCTGTGAGAATTATTCAGTGAAGCTAACCTAATACATCCAAGTAATGACTATACTTTGTATAGTTCGGAATTTTAGAGAATAATGTAGAATGTACATTATGATGGAGTTTTTCGACCGTCCATTTTAATTAAAAAAAAAAGTCTACGGATTGTAAATTATTTTCGTTTTATCATCATGAATGAAAAAATTTTTAGTGAATTCTTTTATACAAGTTATTTTTGCAGATAAACATTGAAAGTTTATACAATGAAAACATAATCAGAATATTTCTTGCAGCCAAGGGTTCTTCATCAATTCAGAAGTTGCGAAGGCGGTAGAAAAAAAAAAAAATAATAATAATAATAATTAAGCACTGATATTTTCAATTGTGATACGGTACGAACGATTCTCCTCCAAATTAGTTGATGATGAAATGTTTTTAAACATTAATCAAGTTTGTTTTCCCAGTGATATGTAAATCTTCTTATTATTGTAAAAATCTGTATTTACTCAATGCGCACACTGCAGAAATATTTATTGTTTCACATGCTTCTACGACAATTATCATCCACAAAATTGTGCTCCCGGAAAGCAATCGGATTGAATAATGTTAATAAAAATGTTTTCTATTGACAAAATTGGTCTTGAATAATGACAATTTTGTTTATTAGTATGAATCCAATATGTACTGTACACGAATATTTGAAAATAATTTTTAAATAAATATAATAAATTACAGTACAGTATTTTTAAATACTGTACTAAGAATAAATTAAAAATTATAATTTTGTATTTAAAATATATATATATTAAAACCAACGCTAGAAACACCAACCAGCTGCAGCCAATCACCGTGATGATTCATTCCTACTTTTAAACGCATGTCGTAGTAATTTATTTTACGTCATATGACTAACTACGTCACGTGAAAATACCTCATTGGGAAATATAAAAACAAATATATTTATTATATTAAATTCGATAATAATTCAAATAATAATATAAATAATATAGTACTCAATGTACAATTGTATTTGGTACAATTTTTATTTACCAATTGCTGTTAAATATTGAATGTATTCCATTCTTCGTATCGATAGAAGGAACACATTTATTAGGCCTACGTATAATTTATTTGCGTAATTAGATTATAAAGCAATAACTTTCGTTCAGTTCGAGAGAAAAATATAATCCAATTATCATTATGGACATTTTACTGAATATTACGTTAATTTCTTCTATTTGTTTTGTAATCGAAGCATCTCAGCAACGATACAAACCCTTCGATGTTCAGAAAAATTCGTCTTCTGAACTTTCTTTAACAAACACTAGAAATCCGAATGAACAGAAGTTAAATACGAAAGTAAGAATGTTAGAAAATACTTTATTTTTGTCTTGGAAGCTATCTCAATCTATTGCAAAAGAGATTTCAAAAAGAAAATTTAATTACATTGGGTGGGTCGGTCAGAAATGTATCATTGATGAAGATCGTACGAGTTCTTCAAAAATATATGAAGTGCAACTACATGTAGATTTGGATAAATATGTGAAATTTATAAATAGAAAGCACAGCTTTGAAGTGACAGCAAGATTTGAAAGAAACATTAAAAGAAGATTGTATCGTCTTTACCGAAAAATACGGTACATATCAAAATTTTTAAGTTTCTTCGCTTATTTTATGTTTCTCTTTGTTCTTTTTGTATGGTGTTGCTTGGAATAATGACATTACAGTACATTATTTTTATTATTTATGGATATAAAAATGAAAATTTGAACCAAGCCATTCTAAATACAACGGTCTTTCCAAGATTAGTTACGAAAAGAGAATTAAGTTTAAATATTTTGATAATTGCAAAAGGAAAGACTTTGATTTGATCATTTAGTATTTTAAATGAAAACACAATATTACAAAATTTATCAACAATTCACGAATAAAATATTTATCTCCATTAATACGAATTGTCTTATTCCTAACTTGAACATTTTACATATTGAGTTAATATTGTCATCTTCACTATAGAGTATTATTAGAAATTGTTGTATGATATTAATTAAGCCGTTTCAAATAACCAATGTTATGAAAACACCATAATATAGACTCAATAATACAACTAAATAAAGATCTTGAGGCCGTATTCTGGTCACTTATCTCATGTCTCTTCTTTCGGAGACGAGGTCAACGAGAAAGACAGGCCTGGCCGCGGTCGAAACATCCGTAAATCACGTGACCAATTTAGTGCTACCAGTAGGGTTTCTCATTTCCCGGGAAATTTGCCTCCAGCGGGATTACGGGACAAGTAATTTCTTTTCCCGGGATCCCGGGAAATTCCGGGATGAGATAGTAAAATAGAATTTTATATGAATAAAAAAGATCATACAGGAATATCATAAATTTGAATAATTTAATTTATTTTCTAGTAAGTAACTAAAAGTGTAGGGCCAATCTCATCCATACGGACAGGTTAGGCTCAATTAATTTATGTTCTCCTACATTATAAGATGAAAGTAAAATAAAGCGTTTCATTGGGAGTTTTAATGATTACGAAAAAAATACTATTTTATTTCTAAAGATGAAATAAAAAATAAAGTGCGATGAGTGATATTTACTTTTAGCAAGTCTCCGCTGTTCAATGATGCGCAAACACAATACATAGATATTACATGAACTAACAAGTAGAGACTTGTAAAGCATAGGTAATATGCAGCAAGAAACCTAAAAATTTCTCTTTTAGGTGAGTCTTCAAGATGCAACTTTTCGTATAATAAATAATAGAAAGAAAACCTGACATGGTAAATTATTATTGAAATGCGAGATTTCCCGGGAAAATAAAATATCCCGGGATTTTTCTCGTAGGGAATAAACGGCGAGAATCCCGGGAAAGAAACCCTAGCTACCAGTCTATTATTTATCTGGCAGCATAGTGTTACAGTAAATATTCTGGAAAATTACTTATACAAGAATATCTCATATCATATACAGTGAAAACTGCTTAGACGACCACCTGCATTCGACGGGCACCTGTCAAAACGGACAAAAATTACTGGCACCGAATAGTTTATCCATAGAGTCTTCGTATAAGTTACCTGTATTAAACGACCACCTGCGTAACGCGACCGCGGGCATCGATTTTTGGTCCGAAACAATATACAACAACTGTAATAAGTGACCACTTCCGCGAATATATCTGATCTAAACTATTGTTTAACAAAGTTCCCCCCTCCTAATATAATGAATTAGTCTAAACTCTCGTTCGAACCCACCTCGGACACTTATCCCACCCTTGAAATTAGGTGCAGGTGTTAATAAAATAGTCTAGAAACAAAGGAAATTCATTTCAGCTTGTTCGAAATTGTCCGAAAAACGAAAGAAATGCAAAGTGCTGTCGTTAGAAGATCGTGTTAAAGTTACCACAACAGCAATTAGTGGCGAAGTTTAACTGTAGGAAAATGAAATTTATTTACCGTAGACCTACAGTATTTTCTTTGGGGGGTGTAAAATCTTGTACACGATACAATTAATCGACTGATCTCATCGTTTGATAATTTTATTTATTTATTTATTTATTTTGAAGCTCATATACAGTACATGTGTGCGATAAATAGTTTCTGTATCAACCTACCTTATTTCCACGATATTTTAAGAAAAATAATATCCAAGTAATTTTCGCACACAAAATATGTGCGAAAATTACTTGGATATTATTTGGATTTATTGTTTTTTGAATATTTCAGTTTTACACGCAACCTTCCTTCTTCAATTCCGCAATGGCAATCGCGGAATGAGAAAAAATAATAAAATCGTTTTATTATTAATTAATAATTGTACTTAAGAAAATATTAAATATTAAAAAATACAGTATTTTGAAGTTAAAATAACATTAAACTAACGAATACCAAAACCAAAGTGATGTAGAGATACAACGCGCTTGCATATTGATGACGTAATACACGTAACTAGGAGAGAACGAAAACAACCGGGTTGAATTAAGTCGGAAAAAAGAAAGTGTGCATTATAATGGAGAAAATGCGACTATTGTATTAAACTTTAAAATATTGGTATTAAATCTGACATAAAATCACGACGACTCCCGTAAATTGAGTTATCCTATAAGAATAAAATACAATACCAATATAACCCTACCGTTGAAAAAATGCGCTTATATTTGCTCACCTCGAGTTTTTCTTAGTAGAAATGGCTAAAAAGTGCGCAAAATAAGTACGGAAATACGGTATTACAGCACCACCTGTATTGGACGACCACCTGTCTAAAAGACCATTTTTTTGAAAGAACCGTGGGTGGTCGCCATAGACAAGTTTTACTGTACATATATTGCATAAAATAACTATATTTAATTACATTGTACAATAACAAAACATTTAATATATCATGCTTTTAAGATAAAATTATTGTTAACTTTAATAATTACAAATATAAATTCTGTTCATTGATTTTAATTTTTTATTTTTACAGCTTTACAGCAGGATGTTTTCAGAGATTGGAAATCACTTATCATTTTAAGAAAAATCTATAAACGCGCGCTTGGCGAAAAGCGCGCGTTTGAGTGTGTACGCCTATGTAGAACTCTTGGTTCTTTAAAACGCGTGTTAAACGCGCGTTTAAAAACGCCTAGTGTGTACGCAGCCTAATACAATCTCACTTGCGCGCTAACTTGAAAGAAGAGATAACGGAAAGAATTCTTTTTTCTTCTTGTTCTTAGAACAAATTATTCTAATTAAATTTCGTTCAATTTTTTTAGTGTTTAATTTTTACCCTAGTATTAATATTTTTATGTATACAGTAGAGCGTCGATTTTCCGAATCAATTGGGGACTGGGGTTGTTGGTATAACTGATATTTCGAATAACCGATTTATGTACGAAAAAATAGTTTAACGTATCCGATGTTAAAATTTTTATCCGTTGCGTGTCGCTTTGCGTTGAATTTTCGTCGATGTTAAGCCTAACAAAGATTATTGTATTGTTAAAAATTATTTTTTTATTTTGTACAAACAAAATAAATATATTGAAAAATATAAAAACAATAAAAAATTATACTTCAGATGTTAATTTAGTATCAAAAACGTAAAATATTTGAGTAGCCCAAGACGTAGCCAAAGATTGAAGCACCACAGCACTGGCGAAAATTTAAATTTGACGACTGGAATTCTTTCGGATGATTGACGTTTCGGATGATTGACGTTTCGGATGATTGACTTTCGGAAAATCGACGCTCTACTGTAATATTAAATATTAAAGCGTCGTTATATGGTAAAAATTTAATAAAGTCCTTCAGTTTTTATAAGGGTAAAAATTATATTGCTAGATAAGTACAGTAGACTCCCTATAAAACGGGTTCATATAGTTCGAATTCCTATATGGCGGCGAAAAAATTGCGCCCGTATTCGACACGCTAAAAGAGACTCGTATAATTCAGTAAAACGTCATTGTATCGCGACAGGATTGGTCGAATCTAGACCAATATCGGATATTGCACAAACCGTTGAGTTTAAACGAGCAGCAGACCTACTAAAAACCATTTATTATTTAACTGCCATAAAAATTATGTTTATATTAATGATGTCTGCAAAGTTCAGCAAAGTTTTCGCAGAAAAATAATTTATCAGGAAGTACGCGAGCGCCATTCGATGCACCGCTCTGCGACGAAATCAAACTTAAGCAATGGCGTCGTCGAACGGTGCACGCTCGGTAAGTAATCCTACAATTTTTTGTTTATAACATAGTTTATATTGATTATTCCCCAAAAATTATACGTATTTTGGAAATGTTGAGTCTAGAATCGATTAATTTTATGGAAGAAAACCTTTCAAATAGCCGTAGTCCGTAAACTGCATACTTGCTGGGCTGTGATTGGCTCATGTATTTAAGGACTCGTAGAAAATGGATTTCATAAAAACCGGAACGTATCTACCGTGTTATAGGGGGATCGACTGTATTATGTATATGCAATGCCAAAAAAGTTTAAAATTGAAAAGTGTGCCTAGTTAACATTTTCGTATGAAATGGTTATAATTTAAAAACTCCGTATTCAAAAACAATATTTTTTTTTCTTTAGAAGTAGACTATAATAAACTTTTTGTCAAAAATATTATTACAGTCCACTTTATTTATATTAATAAACTACTACGAAAGGAGTCAAGAGTCGGAGGTAAAGTCGATTTTAAAAAATACCGACTCTGAGCCTTGTATTTTTCCGCCAACCTGTTAATTACTTCTTTGTTGTGAACGAAGCTTCTATGTATTCTGCCCTTTTCGTACATTTTCAAACCTAGAAATTTCTAGAAATTTCCATGGACGATAGAGGAGTGCTATTGCTTTTCGCTTTTCGCTTTTCACTCCGGAAGAAACAGTTAGGAAGAGGTGGTCTTATAGAAGACGACCAATCCGAGGAAGACAGGAGAGAGGTCACTAACAACATTTTCAAACCTTAATTAAAATCTACATCAGAATTTAACCACTTGCCGTAAGAATGTTTTTAAAGGAATTTTTAATTAAACATAAAAAATACTTAAAACTGAAAAACCGAAAGAAATGCTTTAATTTTGAAGAAAAAGCTTCAAAGTTTTACTTCCTTTGTCTCGCCTTTCTGCGAAATTTGACACTGATGAGTCACAGCTGGATGATCTTGAGAACATCTGGTGTCGGATTTCCCGGGACATTCTCATAGACGTCTCGGGAGGGCAAGGGTTTAAAGTAGGGTGAATACTAGCTGGCGGTATATTTTTAAATATTTTTAAAAAATTAAAATTTTAATTGCGATTTCCGACCCGATTTCCGATTTAATTAAACTTATATNATATCATCGTCTAAACAGTTTTCTTTTACGAATATTTTTAAGAGTTTATGCAAATCTACATTTCCGTCGCAGTTAACGTCTTCTTGAATGATTTCGTCCATGTCTTCGGTAGATAAAGTTTCTCTCATAATTTTAATCAAGTATCCTAAACAATTGATAACTGATTTTCTAATTTCAGTAGGTTTTATTTCTTTGTCGTTACTGTGTGCTTCTTTTGTTTTCGTCGCCATTTCTCTGTCTCCTAAACTCATATTTAAATCATATTTATCTTCTTTATCTTTCGACCCTAATTTCAAAGTTTGATTGTCATTCTTAATTCTTAGGCTTTCGGAGGTGTCTTCGAAATCAATAGCGTCGTAATATATATCCCCATCTTCATCTGGCGTCGGTAATGCACTTTTGAAACGCTGTAATTCTTCACCCGAGCGATCCGAAGACATTTTTTCAACTCAAAATTTAATACTTTAAGAAACGATTTAGATGATAAGAATATTCTTCTATACGAAATAATTCTTAATTCAAACAAAGTAAGCGTTGGTTATTGTTTAAATTCGAGAAAACGTTCGAAATTTAAACGTATATTTGAAAATAATATAAATAATATAATTCACGAATAACATAAATTTTTTAAACCGTGAACAGCATTCATAAATAAAATAAATAAACAAATCTAATAATCTAGACTTTTAGAATATGTAATTAATATTACGAAGAAAATGATAAAACAAATACAGTATTAATAATACAAACGTATTTAAAGGCATGTACCATATTTCTTCAAATTTTTCAAAAATTGTAATTTTTCTCTTACAATTTAAATAAAGATACACTGTTAATAATAAGAATATTAAAAGTACTACAGTGAAATATTGACTTAATGTATGAAATGTATATAATAGAAATGTAAAGATACAAAAGTGCTATTCATCAATTTTTTTATTTTTTATTTTATTTTATTTTTATTATTATTATTTTTTTTGTTACTATACCTAAATATTAAGTTCTTAAGCAGTGTAACAATTTTAATTTTTACAATTTTTTACAATTTTAGATTTAATAAGTCTATTGCATTGGAAGATTGTGTTTTAAAATCACTCAAAATCAGGTTTGATTTTGTATAAGATTGTGTATTTGTTTTTTTATTTTGATTAATGTTCAGACAATTATTACAGACATTTGCTTTCTTTATTGATAATGCAGATTAATTTTAAAACTAATATTAATTGTTTATGTGAGGAATTATTATAAAATGCAACAAGAGAGAGAATATTGCAAAATGCTGGGGATCGAACTAAGTCCCAAATATAACATACGAGTATATCAGTTGTCATTTTTACATTTTAAAACTACTGTATTAATTACACAGTATTATGAATATGAGAGAAAAATCAGTATTACTCTTAATAATCTGATATTGATATTTTTTTTTTTTTTTTTTTAAATATTTTAAATCTCTCCAATTCCTCACAGTTCAGTTCCCATTCATACTTTTAGCTCGAGGGTAGATATTGATAAACTGATTTTTAAAAAATGATAAATAATACCATTTAAATTAACATTACATATCACTTTTCATTTTAATCATTTTGATTGAGTGACAAAAAATTTCTGACTTTTTTCAGTTTATTAATATTTTATAAACTTTGAGAAATTTATTAAAGGAAAAATGTAATAAATTTATAATTTCGTACAGGATTTGTTAATAAATAAACAATGGCTTTTTTCTTTTTCTTTTTTTTCAAAGCCATATAGCTTTATGGTTGTGGATTAATAACAAGATAAATTATTGATACATTTATTTAATAAAAGTAATACTTTTTTATTATTCGGTTGAATAATTAAATTAAAACATATATAATTGTTTATAACAGTTATATATTTTTTATCATTCAATGAAATGTCATGATGCACGAAAGGGCAAATGGCAACTGCCCTGTTGTGTATCGCTAATTTAAATAAATAGCTACTCACTTAAAAATACTGTAGCTATAAAATAAATAAATTAAGTATTTGATTCATTAATTTTTAAGTGTTTTAAAAGATTCAGTTTCGGAGTCCACGTTGAAAAACGCTGCTGTAAGGGAGAAAATTTGTGCAAAGTTAGTCAGGGAAAGTCATGGAATTTTAAAAAAAAATTACGTAATTAATCTTTATTATTTACATTAGAATCTTTATTACATTAATTATATCAACATTTTTAACTTTTAAGAAAAAACTTTTTATTACTGTCTCTCAAGAAATCTTTGATTTTTGCAGCAAGTTTAGTTTATTATACAAATATAAAATCCGAAAATTTATTACTTAACTTTATAAAAATATAGAACATTAACAATGCGAAAAAACTTCAAACAGTGATAACAGAAGTTTACTTTTTTTTTTAATAATTCTTCAAGAATTTTCCGATAAAGTATCGATTCAAAGATACAAAAAATATAATGTAAATGGCTGGTATGTTTGTTTTTCGGCTTTTATCACCGCACGACTTTAGGAAAGGAGAAATTTTATTATAAAATCTAAACAATTTTTCGTGTCATATATATTTGACGACCTCTTTCTACAATATGTCCCTTTTATTTTAGTCGGAAAGCATCAAAAATAATAGAAAAACTCCTTATTGCATTGTAATGTCTTTACAGTGGATTATAATTGTTATAATTTTAATAACTTCAGCCGATACGATACGATAAAAATCCATCCATCTCCATTCAAGACATCGTGTTTTTAACGTTATAAATATTGTACTTTTCGAGTATCTTTCCGTTCCGCTCTATAAACTGCTAAATGAAGCATACTGCGGATAAAGAGCTTGCTTTTGGGAGGGAAATATCAATATAAAAATACAAAAATATTTTTTTTTCGAAGCATATTTGAAAAATAAAAATTTATAATAAACATCGACTACGCTGTACATTTTGAAATCTTGTAATTTATAATTTACTGTTAATATAACAGATGGCGCCACCGGCGAACATCTATTATTTATATTCATTATCATTTTAAAAATACGATCGTGTTTCATTTAAAATTATTAATCGAGTCGTTTTTAAATTATGTAATTTATTTGAAAATGGAAGGAAATGAATATAGTTCATTTTTCATAACAGCATTTTTTTTATAATATAAAATTTGGTTTAGATAATATTGATACATATTAAATATTAAACAGAATAAAAACTTGTCTGACATTAATTGTCAGCCATGTCAGTTGAATTTTAAAATTGCATTTTCAAAATGTCCCCGGCGTTAATTATCCACACTTGTAATTTAATTTACGTTATGATAATTCAGTTATGATAATTATGAATCATAACAAATATAAATCCTCTATCAATTATTAAAAATTAATTCCGTAAATTAGGCAAGTAGGCTACTATAACATTAAACATTTTTTAAATTACTGTAAACTATTTTATTATAATAAATTTTCATTCAATAATTAATAATCTAGATCTAATTCTTGTCTGAATTAATAATAATAATTAAAAAAAATAAGGTAACATTTTTTTGAATATATCGTTTTTTTTCCTCAACAGATGTCACTAACCTAGATACATTTTAAAATACAAACCAATACGATTTTTAACCGGTTTTATATTATTGAGATCGTATTAAATAAAATAAATTATATTAATATTGCCAGTATAAGTGAAAGTATTTTTAACATGCATTAATCTATATAGACTCACATTAATATTCTATGTAATTTTTAAATTAATTTTACCAGTCAACTAAATTTGGGTCATGAATAAAGTGCCTGTTCTAACATTAAATTATTAATTTAATTTGAAATTAAGATATGCTTAACCTCTTAAAAAAGTGAATAATTTATGACACTCCCCTTTATGGAAAATTATTGGATATTGATAGTGTTATGGTTTATTATTTAATTTAATACAAATATTCATTCCAGAATTGCCTTAAATATATTTAATTATTAAAATATCATTACTATATACATTATGATAACAAGGAATATATAAATAAACTTAGCTTAATATTTAAATCATTAATTTATGAATTTTATCTTATCGTTTTTCTTAACGATTTACGCACTTCGTCATATCAAACGTATATAAATCTTTCATGCTAAGTGATATCAATATGGAGGAAAAGACGCCATTACAACTTTTGTAATTTCCATGAATTAATTTATATATTTCGAATTTTATTCTAAGAAATTCGCTTGCAAGATATTCGAGGCGTTAAGAAATAAGTTGGTTAACTGCAATCGCAAACCGGAAAACGGAGAAGGAGTGTATAATATCCTATGGTACAATTCGACTTAATAACATTGCGCAACGATTCGGATGAGGAAAGAGTATAAATAGTTGAAATTTAGGTTAATCGTTGCAATCGTAAAAAGTTTACGTCATAACAGATAATGCTGGAGGCAATAATTAATTTTTATACAATATTTTTCTGTATATTTTAATAATTGTAACAGGGCTGCGTTTTAATTGATTAACTACAGTTACAAAGGGAAATGTTAAAATGAGCCTTATTATTACAAACCGAAGTTCTTTTAAAAAGGATGTAGTGCATAAAAAAGGATGTAATTAAGTATTTATTCTTGAATGAATAATAGCTAAATAATTTACAAAATCACTCGTAAAATATTATAATAGTTCCCTTAATGTTTCGGTTCGTTTATGTATTTGATTTTTTGCAATTTTCAAATGAAATAACTTAAGCAAAATTCACCTTTCTATAGGCTTTAAGTACGAGTTAATGAATTAAATGGTGTTAAATTATATTTAAATGCTCAATAACTTGCTATTCTCGCATTACGGATTTAATATTTTTAAATATAAACTTTATATTCTTTTAAATAATATGAGAATATATAAAATTTCTTACGTCATATTAGGTTTAAGTTCTTATGTGTTTAAACAAAAAAATACAATAGACCTAGCCTACATGCATCTGATTTAGAGTTAATAATTTCGACCTACTTCATATTCACTTTTTAAATTGAGATTATATCTTAATATTATCAAAAAAATTAAAGCAATAATGTGCCATTCATTAATAAGTAACGTTATTGACCACAAAAGACAATCGCGATTTATTGTATAAAGTATAGTAATTGTGGCCTCGAATTTTATTTCCGAAGAGCCGAATAAACTAATTAATAATGATGTTCATAATTGTTACAACTGTACTAAAAGAATAGCAACGAATAGCTTACAACTATCCCATCCAATTTGTTGTTGACCATTGGATTTTTGCCAATGCATAGTCAAGGTTTGTAGAAGAGAGAGCAAGGAAACTTTCCTGCTAATAAATATATAGTTTTACTAACAAAATGGATAGCTTAGTCACAGTATTCACCTTACAGAAGGAATAATTCCTCGTGCCGTTCATATACTATATTTCATATTATTGATATTACACCATATATTGATATATATATATAGGCCTATATATACACACACATACATTTATATTAATAGATACATATATATGGTGTAATATTTCATCTTTAAAAGCATATAAATTAGTTTTTTTTTCAGTTTATACTTAAAATCTGTAGCAAAATCAAGTTTTATAAATAATAAACGTTTAAAGTAGGTAAAAAATTTAAACATTTTAGCAATATTTTAATATCATTGCGGTTGCTCCATAGAAATAAACAGTACTGTACAGTACATGCCAATGCCAGATTGCATTTTTCCATGGTGCAGCCGATTGATAAATAAAAATATTGAGATATCATGATCACACGAAATCATTTAATTTAAAAATTGTTCCGTATGAAATGCGATTAATTAACTCATCATCTCCGGAATTTATTCGGAGAGTATGTAATTACTTAATAAATATAATTTTCGTTAGCTCTAGATAAAGTTATATATTTATATAGGCCTATTACATAAACTTGTAATTTAGATATATTCAGGGAATTTTTTTAGATGGTAGAATGATGGGATGATTAATATATCTATAAAAGCGAATACTCTATACTACGTGAAAATTTCTATTACTCTTTGCTTGAAAAAACTTTTAGTATATCTTATAATGTTTTATTTTTATCAATTAAACTGTAACATTTAATAAATTACTAAATTAAATCGAACATTATATTTAATTGAAAATTAAATACAATATTAAAATTAATGTAGTAATTTACTAAATAGAATTGAATTATAAACTTATTTTATGACTTATTTACTAAAGTTATAAAATTTTTATAGCTCATATAATGAATAATGCATGTTTGTTTTTATCCTAATTGAATCTTGTTCGATGGTCCTTTCTATTTAATATCTTATATTAAGAGAGATGTTTACAAATATTTATAAAGAAAACTTAAACTTAAAATTTTTTTGCCTTAAATTATAATGCAAACATATTTTACTTTCAAAAATAAAAACTTCATACCAAAATGTTTATTTTTAATAACTAGAATGCAGGCAAACATAGTAAATATATGTATATACATTTATGCATAAATTATATATATGTGTGTGTGTGTGTGCGTGCAATTTATATACAGCTGTACAGTACATTGAATTTAAAATCAGATTTAACTATTGTTACATTTGTTAAAAATTGCATGACTAGCATAAATAACAACAATAAATTTTTATGTCAACTTAATTTATGTTAGAATTAGAACTATTAATAAAACAGTTATGATAAACTATTGTAAATAATGCCATTAAAAGTTTTGGAACCGAGATAAAAAGTAAATGTTATTATAAGCTCATATAACAGTAAATTAACTAGCGTCTAACCTACTAAAACATCAATTTAATTTAATTTGTTGTCTACATTGTTATATGTTTTAATAAATTAAATGTTCAACAAATAATTCTACTTTAATTTAAGGAAGTGCATCACAGAAAATGGAGTTAAATTATTAATTAACATTAATATTCAGGGGCGTATCCAGGGAGAGTGCTAGTAGTGCTGCAACACCCCCGTAACACCAAAGCAATTGTTACTTTAAAATAAAAATAAATATAATAATGCATATCGATCGCATGACTTCAATGCAGAAAATAATCTTATATAAACAGAAAAATTCCTCCTTTTGGAATCACACCGAGTTTAAATCATACTGTAATTTGTATAATTTGTAATCATCTATAAATTCAAAGTTAACAATTTCTTCCATTTAACAATTTTAAATAGCTAATGAAAAAAGAATGATGTAAAAAGATAGGTTACTAAGGTAATTCTAAGGTAATTGAGTAACATTCTCCGAAAAACTACAGGGGGCACGTGCTTTAATATCCCTCGAATCTGCCTTGAGCAGCATCCATATTCTGCTAATCCCGGATAAACCCTGTTAATATAATAAAACTCCATAATGACCCCAAATTATTTTAAAATCAATTAATGATTAATTCTGTTAGTAAGAATATGCAAAATTTTCAAGCAATAAGTTTGTATTTTTCTAACTATTATTGAATGAAAAAAGTTATACAGCTCTTATTTTATATAGGCTACATTATCTTTGATATTATAAATATGCCTATTACGTTTTTAAAATTTAATAATTAGTAATGTTTTTAAGGATATGCCTATGTTAAATATTTAAATTATTGCAACAGCAAGAACAATTAAAAAACGAACTTGTATTAATTATCTACTGTATATTTTTGCTGATGCATTATCGTAATTAATATTGTCAAAATGATGTTACATATTTTACAATTACACTTTATGACTTGTATAAGTAGTAGATTTATGCCAAAACATACCAAACTATTAGAATTTTAATATATTTATATATTTATATATTCAAAAATTTTAATAGAGTAAATAAATTTCATTTTCTGATATAGGACCATCCATTAATTACGTTTATATAGTTTTTGAGCCATTTTTGACCTCCTTCCCTCCCTGTTGTGTACAAGATGAACTCTTAGCAATCCTCTCCCTTTTAATTACGTGTTAAATATTTTATTTACCCCTGATATTGAAGAAATGACTTTAAAAAGTTTTGCAAATATTTATTCATAGTTTATTTACCTGCAGTGGCGTCATTACGTGTGCAAGATGCCGATCTCACCGGTGACACCAAAATATAGGGTCTATATAAAACTTTTGTGCAGGTTTTTAGCTAAAATTTATTATTGTTATTATTATTTAATGTCTATCTGTTATTTATAACAACAAAAACATTTTTGTAAGCCTCCGGCTTACACGTATCAATACCTACAAAGTTTAACTTTAAAAATAATATTAAAAATAAACTCTACACAGGAGATATTAATTTACTTTCTGAATCTTCTAATGCATTCTAGTCAGAAATGTCATTACTACCAAATTACAATACTGTAAAAAACTGCAAAAATATTTTACATTTTATAAATATAATACAGTTATAAAATAAAAACAAATACATGTAAATTTATTTTATATTAAGCTGTGATTTGGTATTGTAATTTAAATATGTAATTTTGCTAGTTGTTTATATTATTGTCATTACATTCAATAATATACGGAAATTGCGATTTGCGAGTAACCTTAGTACCTAGAAAAAACATTACCAAGAATTTTGTATGGTCTGTTACGAAAAGAGATCCACGAGGGTGACACCTTGAGTTACCACACTTGTAGACACTAATGCCACATCTGATATCAATTAATTAATAACTTAATTGATATCAGTTTACCAAACTCAACAACTAGATTTACAACTTACGTTTGACTATTTATATTAACAGTATTGTCTTATTGTAAGTATAAGCTCTTTAAAATCAAATAAAATAATAAACATGTATGTAATTTAAAATTACAGAATTAGCTTTATTTCCTGTTTGCTTTGACTGTTGAATGAAATAAGATAAAATATCAAACTTATCAAAACTTTTTCTTATAATATTTTGTAAATATTATAATAAAAATATTTTTGTAATATTTTCTTGTATAATATTTTAAAGTAAAAAATGTTAAATATTACTTATCTGAACAAAATCATGTCTTGAATTTAGATTTTTCAAAACATTGAAAATTAAATATAAAATTTTACTTTAATTAAAGCAGGGGTGTCCAACCTTTTTGCTCTTCTGGGCCACATTGGAAGAAGTCGTGGAGTTTTGGGCCACAAGTATATATAATATATTTGTGACCCAATCACAAATGTCTAGATTGTAGTAATAAGTATTAAAACTTTATCACGAACAAGGATATTTTAAAAAATTACTTCTACAGACTCNATTGGGCCGCATTGGGACTTGCCTTGGGCCGCATGCGGGCCGCGGGTTGGACACCCCTGCTTTAAAAAGTTGATGATGTTAAAAAATATCGTGCAGTTTTTTAACATCATTAGCTAAATTTACATAGAATTAATTTATAATAAGTAAATGAATTAATTATGCTTTTAATGCATCTTAGTGTATGTAACTACACTTTTCACTTAACTCCATTCATTATAGGTTTAAGGTTAAGTAGCATATATTGTACAGTACATTAATAATATAATGTATTTCGCCTAAAATTCTCATATTCTTTCTTCTATATTAGTCTTCATCCCCTCCCTCCCCATTGTGTACAAAGATGTACTTTTCACAGCCCTCCTCCACTCCATTCCTGTATATAAAGGTAATGATCATGTAATGGCAAAGAAAATTAAAATAAGACAATTTTAATTTAGTAAATCAATGAAAGAAAATATAAATTAAATTTTTGTAAAATGTCTTATTAAATATAATTAAATGTACAATCAATTTTATTTTCAATTTTTATTGTATAAGATGCAAAAGTCTATATAACAATTGTTAGTTTTATAACAGTGTTATTAACAGTTTCTCATACACTTTCTAGATATAAAAAAAATAAGACTGCATTAGTTTTGTACAAAAGAATTTTTCAAAATAGTTATTTATTTAGTTAATTTTTTTTCAGTTATAATAAGGAACATTTTCTCCCATTACTAGCGGATTAGGAGGCATTGTTATCTTTAAGAACAATGTTATTACAATAGTTTCTCGAAACTTCTAAACATAAGAAAGAAAATAAGACTACATTACTCTTGTACAGTAGATTTTAAAAAATAATTATACAAATTTTTGTTTTCACATCAGGCCTGTGAAAAATCATTTTTAAAAATTATATATCTTTTTGTTTCGCTACCTTCCTTATAAAACAAAATTCTATTTGATCTTCTAATCAATAATTCCCCATAAAAATTATTATGTATCTTTAAAAAGATTTATACATTTCATCTGTAATAATAATAAACATCTGCTACAGCTTTGTAATTATGTATTAATTAATCAACATTGTAAAATTAATATTTTCTGCTATTTACAATAATTTAACTATAAATTAGTTTGATATTTATATTCAGTTTGTAAATGATTTTACATAAACTCTAATTTTTTTGTTAATCTTAATAAATATATATACTGTTTTAGTTAAAACATTCCGAAAAATGCATTAATCGTTTGAATTAATATTTATATTACATTTTCGATTTTACTCAAAGAAGGGATAAATAAAATTATCATAAAAATAGCAATAAATCTGTAAAATATTTATTCTTAAAATTTATTATTCAAATATTATAAGTTTTAATAGAAAATACAAAGTTAAATTGAATATATTTTTTCTATTTACAGTTATTACAATATCTTCAAAAATGCGGATCCCATCCAGAATTTCACTCGAAATTTAAAAATTATATGGAAAATCTCACATTTCAACAATAAAGCGACTGTCTATTTATTCTAAAAATAGATATCTTCACTTTCTCATTGGATTAAATTTAGATTGGCAAAGTAATTTAGCTTCTACGTGTTGCCAAGAAGATCCTAGATCGATTTTTCTTGATCCTCTTCATTTTTCTACATCTGAACTCGAACCTGACAAAAATTTCTTGTCATTTTTTAATGGTTATTCAATCAGAATATTACTCTTTAATGGCTAAAGAGTAATATTCTGTATGTAATAGTAAAAGAGTAAAAGTTCTGACAAAACATTACAATAATATCTATTCAATTAATAAATTATTTCATTCCAAAAATTAAGAATTACTGAAAAAATTGTTTTATTTTCCACTCTAGTTTTCAAACTATACGACATATAAGAATGATAATTTAGTATATATAAATGTAGAATTTTATGAAAAACGGATATAGAATACAACACGCAAGAGTTAGATATAAATTATCTTACAAAATGCATCGTCAAGAGGTTTCGTTTGGACATATCAAGAGCACGCAATATTGGATAAGTGATTCTTTCTTTGAGAGAAAAACGAACGTTATCTATAAAACTAAATATTATTAATCCGACATTACAGTGATAAACGAGAATTATTTTATTTATTAAGAACTAGGGGCAGGACTGACTATAAATTAAAAGAATATTAATTAAATCGAGCTATTATAAATTTTTATTGATTATAAAAATATTAATAAATTAAATAAATATTTTTTACTTATTTTTACATTAAAAACTTTAAAACTTTATATTATTGTTATTTTTTTAAATCTAAAATTGCTTTTCCGTGTTATAAAAATGTAAAATGCTATTGAAAAAAATGTGTAAAATAATGAAGACTCACTCGTAGGACTGAATAAAAAACAATATTAAATATATTTTTTAAATTCAATAATAAAAAACCGGAAATTCGTATTTAAAATTCCATCTGGTAATTAAAAACTCGGCTTCACTCGTAAAGACAATTTCGAAGTTTTTATGAAACATTCTTGCTTTTAACCTGTTATTTTTGAAATTCTATCATCACTTTAAACTTATCTTTATTATCAAAATATAACAATATTTAAGCATATAGTATATTGGCTTTAATCTCAGTATTTAATTTATAATTTTAAACAGATTCTAACAGCTATGATGATTCACTTTATCACCTAAAAATTACATTGCTATTAAATTAAATTAGTTCTTAATAACTAAATACAATTTAAAATTTCTATATAAAATAATAATTCAAGTTTTGAAGATAAATTTTTCTGCATCAATTTATATAAGAAGAGAGACAGTTAATAAATGTATAAATTAATTTATACAATTTAAATTTATATTCTACTTAAATTAGAAAATTATATTATTAACAATTTTAATTTTATTCTAACTAAAATAAGCACAAATATTTTATCAAATATTTAAATAAATGTTTAATTTATTCTCTTTTCCATTTGAACGAATTACAGTATTTTATTTAGTAGAATATTAAAATAACTGTACGCATGTAAAAGACAGGCTATTTTCATATTTTAAAACAAATATAGATATATACATAAGTAAATGGAGAAAATGTATGCGGGTATAAAGTCAATAAAACTGATCGAGGATTACCTGATAAAATTTTCATTGACACTGTCTAGAAAATCTATCCACACGGATGCTCGAATTTTATGTTTTATAAAGGTTAAAAAATTCAGCAACAGAAATCAATGTTTAAGAGAATCAATATTTTCTCTATATTAGTGTAAGTTATCGAAATATTTCTAACGTTTACATAAAATCAGACTATCATTAGGTTTTTTCCTTTTCTTTTCCTTTACTGCTTTAGAATGAAGAACGCAGATAAAGCTTCACTTCAGTAAATCCACAAGCATAAACCGAAATGTTCTTCTTTTTCAATATTATTTTTACACATAAAAAAGCATTTTATAAATCATTTCGTGTCTTAAATGATTTATAAAATATTTAAACCAGTTGCTTTATCACTCTGATGAACTGAATCAAATGGACGATGGATGGTTTTTTAAAATATATTTTATATATCAAATAAAACAATATAAATATATTTTTATACTTTATTTTAAAATAATTATATGTGCCCATGTGTATTTATATCATTTTTCCGTTTTATATATCTCGACGTTAAAACTTTTAGTAAACTAAATATTTCATCGGTGAGAGATAGTACTTGAGAAAGGTCATTGAAAATGCCTAAGGTTAGTTTTAAGTAGTAGTTGTGTAAATAGTTTTTTTTTTATAAATTTAATTTTAAATTATACAAGCAAATGGAAATAGTTTTTAACAAAAAATTATATACAGTAGACCGCAATAGGCTTTTAGACAGAAAAAATAAAACAGTTCTAAACTTGATGTTTTATTTATAGAGATGAGAGTAGTTTCTCGCAATTAGAAAGACTCAAAAAAAAAAAAAAAAAAAAAACTATCCAGCGTTGGCAGAGGAATGTGTTTATAAACTATTAAAAAGTCTATTTCTAATCGATTTAATACTGATAATATATAAATTTTTCCATTCCGCTCGGTGAATAGAAAAAATAACCTTATCAAAATTTAACGGTTAAATGAAAAATTCATATAATACATGTCATTTCTTTTTTCAAACATTACATTAGTTTTTACTGTTGTTCAACAGAAAGTCGTAAAGCACAAAAATCTATCTTCCTTTAATTCAATGGTAATCGAGGTAAATTTATGTACTATGTCACATTTTTATACTAGATCCAACAGTATCAACAGTAATCTGATTTTTGAAATACAGTATACATATATTCTCCTTACTGATAATTTGTATAGGGCTATTTGACCTTTAGAAATTTTAACTTNATTCTAACTAAAATAAGCACAAATATTTTATCAAATATTTAAATAAATGTTTAATTTATTCTCTTTTCCATTTGAACGAATTACAGTATTTTATTTAGTAGAATATTAAAATAACTGTACGCATGTAAAAGACAGGCTATTTTCATATTTTAAAACAAATATAGATATATACATAAGTAAATGGAGAAAATGTATGCGGGTATAAAGTCAATAAAACTGATCGAGGATTACCTGATAAAATTTTCATTGACACTGTCTAGAAAATCTATCCACACGGATGCTCGAATTTTATGTTTTATAAAGGTTAAAAAATTCAGCAACAGAAATCAATGTTTAAGAGAATCAATATTTTCTCTATATTAGTGTAAGTTATCGAAATATTTCTAACGTTTACATAAAATCAGACTATCATTAGGTTTTTTCCTTTTCTTTTCCTTTACTGCTTTAGAATGAAGAACGCAGATAAAGCTTCACTTCAGTAAATCCACAAGCATAAACCGAAATGTTCTTCTTTTTCAATATTATTTTTACACATAAAAAAGCATTTTATAAATCATTTCGTGTCTTAAATGATTTATAAAATATTTAAACCAGTTGCTTTATCACTCTGATGAACTGAATCAAATGGACGATGGATGGTTTTTTAAAATATATTTTATATATCAAATAAAATTCCGAAAAATGCATTAATCGTTTGAATTAATATTTATATTACATTTTCGATTTTACTCAAAGAAGGGATAAATAAAATTATCATAAAAATAGCAATAAATCTGTAAAATATTTATTCTTAAAATTTATTATTCAAATATTATAAGTTTTAATAGAAAATACAAAGTTAAATTGAATATATTTTTTCTATTTACAGTTATTACAATATCTTCAAAAATGCGGATCCCATCCAGAATTTCACTCGAAATTTAAAAATTATATGGAAAATCTCACATTTCAACAATAAAGCGACTGTCTATTTATTCTAAAAATAGATATCTTCACTTTCTCATTGGATTAAATTTAGATTGGCAAAGTAATTTAGCTTCTACGTGTTGCCAAGAAGATCCTAGATCGATTTTTCTTGATCCTCTTCATTTTTCTACATCTGAACTCGAACCTGACAAAAATTTCTTGTCATTTTTTAATGGTTATTCAATCAGAATATTACTCTTTAATGGCTAAAGAGTAATATTCTGTATGTAATAGTAAAAGAGTAAAAGTTCTGACAAAACATTACAATAATATCTATTCAATTAATAAATTATTTCATTCCAAAAATTAAGAATTACTGAAAAAATTGTTTTATTTTCCACTCTAGTTTTCAAACTATACGACATATAAGAATGATAATTTAGTATATATAAATGTAGAATTTTATGAAAAACGGATATAGAATACAACACGCAAGAGTTAGATATAAATTATCTTACAAAATGCATCGTCAAGAGGTTTCGTTTGGACATATCAAGAGCACGCAATATTGGATAAGTGATTCTTTCTTTGAGAGAAAAACGAACGTTATCTATAAAACTAAATATTATTAATCCGACATTACAGTGATAAACGAGAATTATTTTATTTATTAAGAACTAGGGGCAGGACTGACTATAAATTAAAAGAATATTAATTAAATCGAGCTATTATAAATTTTTATTGATTATAAAAATATTAATAAATTAAATAAATATTTTTTTTACTTATTTTTACATTAAAAACTTTAAAACTTTATATTATTGTTATTTTTTTAAATCTAAAATTGCTTTTCCGTGTTATAAAAATGTAAAATGCTATTGAAAAAAATGTGTAAAATAATGAAGACTCACTCGTAGGACTGAATAAAAAACAATATTAAATATATTTTTTAAATTCAATAATAAAAAACCGGAAATTCGTATTTAAAATTCCATCTGGTAATTAAAAACTCGGCTTCACTCGTAAAGACAATTTCGAAGTTTTTATGAAACATTCTTGCTTTTAACCTGTTATTTTTGAAATTCTATCATCACTTTAAACTTATCTTTATTATCAAAATATAACAATATTTAAGCATATAGTATATTGGCTTTAATCTCAGTATTTAATTTATAATTTTAAACAGATTCTAACAGCTATGATGATTCACTTTATCACCTAAAAATTACATTGCTATTAAATTAAATTAGTTCTTAATAACTATCATGTAATGGCAAAGAAAATTAAAATAAGACAATTTTAATTTAGTAAATCAATGAAAGAAAATATAAATTAAATTTTTGTAAAATGTCTTATTAAATATAATTAAATGTACACAATCAATTTTATTTTCAATTTTTATTGTATAAGATGCAAAAGTCTATATAACAATTGTTAGTTTTATAACAGTGTTATTAACAGTTTCTCATACACTTTCTAGATATAAAAAAAATAAGACTGCGTTAGTTTTGTACAAAAGAATTTTTCAAAATAGTTGTTTATTTAGTTAATTTTTTTTCAGTTATAATAAGGAGCATTTTCTCCCATTACTAGCGGATTAGGAAGCATTGTTACCTTTAAGAACAATGTTATTACAATAGTTTCTCGAAACTTCTAAACATAAGAAAGAAAATAAGGCTACATTACTCTTGTACAGTAGATTTTAAAAAATAATTATACAAATTTTTGTTTTCACATCAGGCCTGTGAAAAATCANGATTTATATATATATATATATATATATATATATATATAATGGAACCTTAGAGCTTCTTTGGGGATTAAGAAAAGGGCAACCCGACGACAAATTTACAGTATATATATATATATATACTGTAAATTTTATGTAATGTACTGTACGTACGATGCCTATTTTTTAATAGCTTGTGTCCCCCCTTTTTTATAGCCTGCGGGCGCCGCCGAATGGTTGTTTACACGACGAAATGACCCGTATAATTGGTTACTCAAAGCCCGTTACTATTTTAATTACATTTGATAGTAGTTCACGAGAAAATGGTCTGTATAATTGGTTAATTAAAATCCGTTATCAAACAACTGATATTACCAATAATTATATGAATAATAGCATTTTATTTTGTGACTTTTCTTCTAATATTAGGATTAGTGTTCGGATTTATTGAAGTCGGAAAGTGGCATCTCTAGCAGTGAGTGAATACAAGCAAGACGTGTTAGGCCGTTTTAAGTCATCACATTTAAAAGGATTTATTCTAAAAGAAGCAAAAAACTCTGAATTAAAAACTATTATCTAGTAATTGCTGTGTCATCGTTAAACAGCTTTAGTTAAATACCGGCAGCAACAGTGAAATAAATAAATAAGAAACGTTCATTTCATCTCGATTCTGATTTTGTGAAATGAAAACCATCCAAAAGCTTAAAATATAAACTTTGGAATGACGTCCTATGACGTTTCTTGTAAATTACGTCATTGTGAAGGCTTCTAGACATCACGTCTAGAAGTCTTCAGATTCTTTTACCCTAAATTGTTTTAAAAGTTTTCTTTGTATGCTTTTAAAAATGGTTTCCACACTTTACACTAAACTTAAATGAGAATTATATAATATAGATGTAAACTAGCACGAATGACGTGCTTCGTCAACAACAGTTTAGATAATATATCGTTAAATGACGTCATTACACTTACACAACGATGAAATGTACAAAATTAATGACGTTAAAAAACACGAATTTACATATTATTTATAAAGAAATAATGAATAACATTTTATTTTCTAACCAAAATAGGCTAATTTTTGGCATTTAAATTATTTATTAAATTTTTTTTCCTTTGCTTATTAAAAAATTGCACTAAATATATCCAATTCTTTGGCATAAATTCTAATGTGACTTAGAAATTGGACAGATTATATATTATGAATGGCACGTTTCTGAACCAGTTGATATTACATTAATGAGGTCCGTCAGTTTACCTTGATGACGGACTATAAAAGGGCGTGACATATTCAATTACGCCATCGGAAAAACAGTAAATTAAATAATTCACAGTATTCAGTTTAATATTTAATGTAAAAAAATCGAAAATTTTGTAGATAGCCTATCTACTTTTGAAACAGATATCGAAAAAATTTTCACGTGAGAGAAAAAAAATCAATTTATGCTTATACTTAAATTACCGGTAAAGTGGTAAGTTCTTAAAAGTTGCAGAAGCATCATAAGCAACAGGCTGCCCGAGGCGGACAAGTTGGAATATTGCCAAAAGTCGTTCTAGGAAAATGTATTACTGTGTGCTGTAGGGGCTTACTTGTATAATAATAAAGTTCCTTGTAAAATATTGAGTTATGATATTAAAATTATTTTTCACAATAAAATATTAATCTCAATAGCGATTTTTGCATTTATTATTATCTTTTAACATCCAAAGAAATTATAAATTAAATTAGGACATGTTTCCAAGTTATTTTGAAATACAAGTAACCGACATTTTCCTTAACTTGTTATCTCCTTCAAAATGTTATTGTCTTTGTTGTTTTTGTACGACTTATCTTAAAATACTTCCCGAGCTTAAAAATTTAAACTAAGAAATTATTAAGGAAAATATTTAAAGTATTTAAAGAGCTTAAATTTTTACATTGCTTAAAATATTGCTTCACATACTCAAGGTGTTTGCTAATATTTAACATTTTTATTGCAATTTTGATTCCAAGGATATATTTTCTGATGTTCAGTAATAATACCATATTATCATCATATTCTCTATAATTTGTATTTCATAATAGACATTTAAATGGTCCGTTTTTATCCATTCGTTGCGGAATATGAATTTTTTTTATTGAATTTTATTTTACGAAATCGTATGTTTTTATTAAAAATAAAATATTAGATATATTTTACATAAATTTCAATATGTTTTACAAGTAATATNTTAAGTGTTTGCCATTGATGATAAAATTCTCTTGTTTCTTTTTAACTTCATGTTGGTAATAACTAGAGTTATTAATTTGCTTTGAGCAGATATATCGGGTCCCATGGGGTTTTATTTTTTAAAAAAAATATGCCCTCTTAGTGCCCACGGGATGGAAATAATTATACAAAATTTGCTTTGAGCTTTAAAGTGTGTGTTTTAACTTTTAATAATTCATCTCATGCTCCACATTTGATTATTATTTCTCGAAATTATTTAGGCCTAAATCTAATTATCTTGTTAATAAACAGAATAATAGCATCAATTAGAGATTTACTACATTAAAAGTTTTCATATGAAATGTAACAGCAATAGAGCTTTTTCTCAATATCATTTGTTTTCACTCGCTACCAATCAACAACGAATTTATTGAGATTTTTTTCGAATTATTTATAGCATTTTGATTTATATACGAAATAGAAAAGCACGGAACTTGTAAAATCCTACTTTTGCATAAAATTTGAACACGAGTTATTTCTTATTCCGAATTTTTTAAATTTCTCATTGAATTTGAGAAAGTTCATGTTTCTAAAAATAAAAATAAATACAAACAACAAATAAAATATTACAATTATCTAATTTTTCTTTATATAAAAGAGAAAATGGTTGGCTTATGTATTTTACTGTTTTAAATATATTTAATGATTCAGGGACGCCCATACATTGGGGCACTTGGGGCACGTGTCCCTCTTTGTCGTCGGGTTGCCCTTTTCTTAATCCCCAAAGAAGCTCTAAGGTTTCATTTTATATATATATATAT
>NW_019385121.1:14967-73674 GCF_000671375.1 Centruroides sculpturatus | reverse complement strand
TTTTTCCAGTTATTCGGCGTTCCGAATTTATATTTCTCGGCGTTCGAATTTATGAACGGAACCTTTCCTATATTTTTAAAAATTTTAATAGATTTATATATATATATATATATATATATATATATATAATGGAACCTTAGAGCTTCTTTGGGGATTAAGAAAAGGGCAACCCGACGACAAATTTACAGTATATATATATATATATACTGTAAATTTTATGTAATGTACTGTACGTACGATGCCTATTTTTTAATAGCTTGTGTCCCCCCTTTTTTATAGCCTGCGGGCGCCGCCGAATGGTTGTTTACACGACGAAATGACCCGTATAATTGGTTACTCAAAGCCCGTTACTATTTTAATTACATTTGATAGTAGTTCACGAGAAAATGGTCTGTATAATTGGTTAATTAAAATCCGTTATCAAACAACTGATATTACCAATAATTATATGAATAATAGCATTTTATTTTGTGACTTTTCTTCTAATATTAGGATTAGTGTTCGGATTTATTGAAGTCGGAAAGTGGCATCTCTAGCAGTGAGTGAATACAAGCAAGACGTGTTAGGCCGTTTTAAGTCATCACATTTAAAAGGATTTATTCTAAAAGAAGCAAAAAACTCTGAATTAAAAACTATTATCTAGTAATTGCTGTGTCATCGTTAAACAGCTTTAGTTAAATACCGGCAGCAACAGTGAAATAAATAAATAAGAAACGTTCATTTCATCTCGATTCTGATTTTGTGAAATGAAAACCATCCAAAAGCTTAAAATATAAACTTTGGAATGACGTCCTATGACGTTTCTTGTAAATTACGTCATTGTGAAGGCTTCTAGACATCACGTCTAGAAGTCTTCAGATTCTTTTACCCTAAATTGTTTTAAAAGTTTTCTTTGTATGCTTTTAAAAATGGTTTCCACACTTTACACTAAACTTAAATGAGAATTATATAATATAGATGTAAACTAGCACGAATGACGTGCTTCGTCAACAACAGTTTAGATAATATATCGTTAAATGACGTCATTACACTTACA
The DNA here is from genome assembly GCF_000671375.1 of Centruroides sculpturatus. Lineage (NCBI taxonomy): Eukaryota > Metazoa > Arthropoda > Arachnida > Scorpiones > Buthidae > Centruroides > Centruroides sculpturatus. Next base: position 72,638 of record NW_019385121.1, on the reverse strand, counting down.
CAACGATGAAATGTACAAAATTAATGACGTTAAAAAACACGAATTTACATATTATTTATAAAGAAATAATGAATAACATTTTATTTTCTAACCAAAATAGGCTAATTTTTGGCATTTAAATTATTTATTAAATTTTTTTTTCCTTTGCTTATTAAAAAATTGCACTAAATATATCCAATTCTTTGGCATAAATTCTAATGTGACTTAGAAATTGGACAGATTATATATTATGAATGGCACGTTTCTGAACCAGTTGATATTACATTAATGAGGTCCGTCAGTTTACCTTGATGACGGACTATAAAAGGGCGTGACATATTCAATTACGCCATCGGAAAAACAGTAAATTAAATAATTCACAGTATTCAGTTTAATATTTAATGTAAAAAAATCGAAAATTTTGTAGATAGCCTATCTACTTTTGAAACAGATATCGAAAAAATTTTCACGTGAGAGAAAAAAAATCAATTTATGCTTATACTTAAATTACCGGTAAAGTGGTAAGTTCTTAAAAGTTGCAGAAGCATCATAAGCAACAGGCTGCCCGAGGCGGACAAGTTGGAATATTGCCAAAAGTCGTTCTAGGAAAATGTATTACTGTGTGCTGTAGGGGCTTACTTGTATAATAATAAAGTTCCTTGTAAAATATTGAGTTATGATATTAAAATTATTTTTCACAATAAAATATTAATCTCAATAGCGATTTTTGCATTTATTATTATCTTTTAACATCCAAAGAAATTATAAATTAAATTAGGACATGTTTCCAAGTTATTTTGAAATACAAGTAACCGACATTTTCCTTAACTTGTTATCTCCTTCAAAATGTTATTGTCTTTGTTGTTTTTGTACGACTTATCTTAAAATACTTCCCGAGCTTAAAAATTTAAACTAAGAAATTATTAAGGAAAATATTTAAAGTATTTAAAGAGCTTAAATTTTTACATTGCTTAAAATATTGCTTCACATACTCAAGGTGTTTGCTAATATTTAACATTTTTATTGCAATTTTGATTCCAAGGATATATTTTCTGATGTTCAGTAATAATACCATATTATCATCATATTCTCTATAATTTGTATTTCATAATAGACATTTAAATGGTCCGTTTTTATCCATTCGTTGCGGAATATGAATTTTTTTTATTGAATTTTATTTTACGAAATCGTATGTTTTTATTAAAAATAAAATATTAGATATATTTTACATAAATTTCAATATGTTTTACAAGTAATATTGCAAAATATTTTGTCAACCTGATTTTTATATTTGTATATTTTGTTATTTACTATTGAAAAATAAGTAAATTAATGAAACATTTCAACAATTGAGGAAAACATTTTAATTCGAAAAATCATAATAAAATCTGAATATAAGGAAATACAATAACTGCTACATCATAATACAAACGATAACTTTTAGTACAGAATATAAAATTTAAGTATTTAAGTCTTACAAGAATAAAAAAAAAATTATTAATAGTATTTGTTTACTAAAAATTTTTTATGCGGAAAATAGTAAATATTTTTAATGGAGAAATCAATCCATTAAATAATTTTACAATTATTCAAAAAGGTAATTTTATCCTCGTCAAAATTACAATAATACCATTCAATTCTACATTTTCATAAAGAACTTAATGCAAAAATAGAAATACGAATTAACACCTTATTAGAAAATTACCGTAAAGGATATTTCACAGAATCCGTTTAGGCAAAGAAAAATTAATTTTTTTTTTATTTAAATGCCAACAGTGAGAAAAGAAGGCAATACTCTTGTTTCTCTCCCGAAAACATATGAAGTAAATAAGACTCCGCATCCCGATCCCGGATGCGGGAGATACGATAGCGCCGTCTGGCGATTCCAGCTACTTACTGCGCAGGCTCGACCATTCTCTCATCCGGGCACCTTCCTTCTTGGTCGATCTTGAGTCGGAAAGTAGGCGACGAATTGATCTTCTGTTCTCTCTCTATCTCTTCGCTTTTCTTCGAAGAAGATCAACGATGGCGGATGATAAAGGACCGTTTAGTAAGCCACAACCTAATTTGACAAAATGGCAAGGTTGTAAACAATTTTTATGGAATTCCGATACGAAAGAATGCCTAGGGAGAACTGGAATGAGTTGGTGTAAGTTTCCCCTTTTTTTCTTATTTTTTTACCTATTGATTCTTTCCATATTTAATGAATGGGCGTCAATATCTGCTTCGGAGAAGCTACCGACATCCGCATCTGTTCTATCGAACAAATTGGGTGGATTCGTTTCATGCAAATGTGCTACTTACGTTTAAAAAAATTAATTATTAAACGTAATTACAGGTATTTTGCTCGGATACGGGATAAATCCGACCATCTCTTTAATCTTAACTCGAAATGATTAATTTAAAACATTTGTGTGTTGCAAATTTTTGTAGATTTCCGCAAGTTTTTTTCCTTTTCTAAATTTCTATTCGACGAGCTACTCGAATGCCGAATGAATTCAGAAAGTTAATGGATTCTAATGCACAAAATGAACTTTGATCTAAACTGCTTGCGATCGAAAATATCCTTATTATTATTTATAATAAACTAAACAAATGATTAAAAATGTAACCATTTATACAATAAGATCCATATAATAAAATGCATTTCATAAGCCCAGTTTTTAAATGAAATTAAGCAATTTATTTTCCTTTCTCTACCCCCGCATTTCCTTTTTTTTTTTTTAATGTAATTTCGTAGAATTTATTAATTTTAAATAATGAAATTGAATTAAACTTTTATAATTTTAATAATTTAAAAAGTAAATTTTTAAAATTTTGTTTAAATTATAAAATGAATAAGTCCGATTGAGGAATTAAGCATTTCCTCATTAATTAAGAAAAAAGAACTGGAAGTAAATAGGACAAATATCAGATTTCTGCTGACATTTTAATCTTGTTTAAGTTATCTGATAAGAAATTTAAAGATTTCTTGACTGGAGATTAGTCTTTATTCGACTTGATTTATATTGTTTTTTTTTAGTATTTTTGTGAATTAGGAAACTGATAAATCTCTTATGTTTTCATTGTTTAACCATATATAACTTAAATTGAATGAATTTTTATAATATATAATAATTATGGAAAGAATAAATTACCTAAAATCTTATTTATGACTATTGTTTTAAATTTTATTTTATTTTTTTCCCTCCAAGATAAATATTTATATAAAAACTCTAAATTTTTATTTTAAGTTTTAAACTGAAAATTAGTTATGTAATTCTAATTGGAGAGGGAAATTATTTTTTTTGTATAAATATTTTAATGATGATTGGGGAAATATTGCAAATATAAACTGTTTTTCATGCTTGTTAATACTAATTGTTGATTAGTCCCACATCAAAACTCAAGGATGTTAACAAATGCTTTTATGAAAATTCTTACATATGTTAATTTATCTAATGGGCTAAAATATTGGACTAATAATTTTTAATTTTGTAATCTCTATTTGAAAAATTAATTTAAACAAGATTTCATTTTAATAAAATGCATTTACTTCAAATTTGTATTCTCTTGGTGGATGAATACTTTATCAGACCACACTGTTTAGTATATATAACTATTTTATGTTTTGAAGGATATTTTAATGTTTTAAATATAGTAAATGAAAAATTATACAGAAATGGTCTATCTTATTCTAATTAAAATTTTATTGATGTGAAAATATAAGTATATTGGTTCTTGCTGATCAGTATGAAGAAAATTGTTATAATAGAGGAAACAGACTAAAGACATTGAATAATTCAACCTTTTCAGTTTTGGAAGTCAACATATGTTGTAAACTGAATTTTTTTGGCTCAGTTTCAGAGTACAGATTATTTTATAGCATTAGTAGTCTATGAATTAGTTTAAATGACTAATTTATACATCCTCCATACTGATTAATACTAGATCAAAAAACTTCATGACTTCCTCTTGAAATACAAATATAGAACAGTAGATAAATAATTGAAAATTAGCAATAATTAATTTTATCATTGTTAAAATATTTTAGTTAGGTTTCTAATTTTGTTATAAAAATTGCTTTATAATAATCTTTATATATAAAATTGCTTTGTAATATTCTTTATATAATGAAACTTGTTTATTTGCACTTTTAAAATTAACATTTTTATATTTAATAATTTTCATATTGTACAGTACAGTACATCTGTATTAAATTTGAAAATATTTTATAATTCAATTATATATATATAGATTTTAATCTAATGCATGCGTGATAATGATGCATATATGAGTAATAGTTTGCAAAAAGCATTTCCCCAAAGTGTTATCCACTGTTAACTTAAAGCAAACATCTTGAAGTAGTGATATCTAACTATAGTTAAACTTTATATTTATCTATATGGAATATATTTAGATCTTGTCTAGTAATCTCTTAATATTTATATTAAGTTCTCAGGATTAGTTTATCAAAATCACTAACAACAAAATGGAACAGGATTAATATAACTGGTGTACTATATATGTATTTTATATTCTGATATTTATATTGAATTTTATTCAAATAATTTATTCATGAAGAAAGTTAGTAATGGATTAACCGGTCTTTAATGATCATTGTTAATTTACCATTAATGAAACTAAATATGGATTGGACAATGTAGATTTACTGAATTATAATTAAATTATAATTAGCATTATGGAATATTTTAATTTCATTTTACAAAAATGTATTACAATGATAAAATTTTTGGATATGGAAATCTGATATGCTAATTTAATAAGATATTTAGGTATTTATATATATATATATAATTAACTTTTCATAGAGCTTTCTGTAATTTTGTGAAAATGTAGTGAAATCAATGTGATGTTAAAAATATATTATACTTTTATAAGGAAGCATATTTTTACATAAAAGATAAAAATCAATTTCAAAATCTGAATAATTATCATTTGGAAGGAAATCCATTTTATAATATTAAAGTATTATTTATGATAAATGCTTTCAAGGATTCTTTATTAAGCTTTTTAATGTATACTTTTGAGGTAAGAATTTGAAAAAAATGTTAGTGGATTTTTTATTATGCAAACTATTATTTAAGAATTGAGTTTTTTTGTCATTTCATTAGTTTTAAAACAAACTCTTGTAACATACTAATTACAGTATGAATGCATATCTTTTCATTTATTTTTATAAAAGTTAATTATATAATTCATCTCAATAAAGCAATTGAAAACTCAAATGTAGATTTAAAGAAAAAAAAATGCATATAAAATTAAATTAATTAATCATAGATGCTATATATTGGGTAAAAGGTCAAATTCTGTAATGGTTTTTTTCCCCTCTGTGCATCCTTTTTCAAATTTTGAGTTTAATATTTTAAATAATTTTAAATGTTAAATATGTTATAGCCAATATGAATATTATAGACAATTTTATGATATTAAATAAAGCAACATCTTTTTTCTTAATTTGAATAAGTTAATACTAAAACTAGTTTTTATAACTGCTTTTTCTAATTCCTTACTTTTTTGCTTTATGCTAATTTTTATGAAATAGCATAAATAAGTTAAAATTAATCATTTAAACTTTTCTAATAAATATGATTTTTAAAATATATATTTAATCAGCATATTAATATATAATGAAATATGACATTTTGCAGCAGTGTGTTAACTATTTTTAAGGTAATTTAATTTGATATAATTGTAAAATCCAAAAGAATTAAAAATCCATTTAGACCAACTAGTTTGAAAATCAGATTAAAGTATTTTAATTTGAAATAAAATATTAAAATGTAACTACAGTATTATGCTAAAGAATAATTTTTATTAAGTAAAGATTGGTTAAAAATGCTTTGACCTTCTTGAGACTCTTCAGGCTGATTATAAGAAGTTTCACTTCACTACCTATCATAAAATGAGTATAATCTTATTTTATTCCTGTACAGTTGATGATAATTTAACCAAGGATGTAGTAAAGAAAACATCTACATTATTTCAAATGATAATTGCATTAAAGTTTAATGAATATTAATATTTTCTTGTAAATGCCTTTAGCATATTTCAGTTAATATTTTTTATTGAAATACTTAATTAACCTAATTTTTAGACACTTATTTGTTATCAAATATTAATTACTAATAAAGTTAGTTTGTTTCTAACTTGATTGTTAATTTTTATAGTCAGCAGCATTCAGTTGTTTTCTTTTTTCAATATAANTTCTAACTTGATTGTTAATTTTTATAGTTGGCATTCAGTTGTTTTCTTTTTTCAATATAACTTCTTAATTTTAAAAAAATTTAATACAAAGTGAAATTTCATCTTGGTTTATTGAAAATGTTTGAGTTTTTTAATATTAAAGTTTTGAACTTTTTTAAGCTTTCTATAGTTACTAAAATAACTTAACTAATATTTTGGTCATAAAACCTTAGTCATATATTGTTTTTAATATGTAAGTTTATGTAATTCTGTAAATTTTAAAATATTAGCTCTTCTAAGAAATATACAATAAAAAAGTATTTTAAATATTAGGCTATAAGTTCAATTTAAAGATCTGCAAATTATATTTGATATTTAAGATCCAATTTATTAGAATAAAAATGGTTATTACTATATTAATAACCATATATATTTCTGTATTAATTCACTGCAATGTTGATTATAAGAAATGTATGTAGATCAAAATTTTAAATCTAATTCTGCAGGTATGTTTAGAAAATTTGCTTACTTGTAATTGACTTTTTATTTTTGTTTACTTCTAAAAACCAGTTATTTTTAGATTTAAGGATAATTTTTTCATTTGGCAAAAAAGTAATTATAAGCATGGGACTTAAACTACACATATTAATTTCTGTATTGATTATTAAAATTACTAGAAACATAGTACAATTTAAAATACCTAGTTTGATAAAAAAAAAAAAAAATGCATGTGTAATCTTAATTTATTTAAATCATTGTTCAATTTTTCGACTTAATTTCTATTGAAATAAACAAGTAGAAAATTCTATTCATGTTTTTGTTTACCATAACAGTTGTAGAGAATTTTTTTAACTAGCACTGCTGTAGTATATGTAATGAAAAATTAATGTGTACATATTGATAAAATGCAAAATTTTATATGCATCTATTCCAAATTTTTGGCCTCAGCTGTAAATAAATATTAAAATTACTATCTGGAACAAATTATTAAATGAATAATAATGCACGCAATGCTTATTACAGTGCTTATTCAGATTTAAATCTACAAAAAAAAGTTATTGGGCAAACTTTAAAAACAAGTAATTTAGAGTTTTAGAATATTTGGCTACTTCATAAACTAATGCCACAATAGATTTAATTAAAACATTCAAAAAATAATTTTCAGATTAAATATTATGAATAGTCCTTCAAGGCTAAATGAACAAAAATGTATTTAGTTTTGAAAATAAATTTTATATTTTGATTTAGAATATTAAATTCTATTAAAATATAGAATTAATTTTTATATAAAAATTAAAAAACAATTGCCTTAATGTTTCTGAAAACATTCTGAAATAAGTAATAGATATGATGTCATAAATTATTTTATAAAAGTTTAAATTTCCTAGCCTCAATAGGTTTAATTTGAAATTAATATATCAAAGTTTTACGTGAACTACTAGAATTTTGAATTTGCTATTTGTCCTAAATATTACTGTATAACAACAAATAGGATCAAGTAGCTTTTCTTCAAACTATATCATCCATTTGTGTATTTAATAATTTCAGAAATGTGGGAATTTAATTCTTTATTTCCAATTAACAGGTTTTTTTTAATGTGAATATATATTCAATTTTATGATTTACATTAATCTTTACATATCATTTTACTATTTAATTCTGTTATTGATTCAATAATAATTTATTTTAACTTGTAATATAATATATTAAAATATATTTAAACTTTTTTCAATGAATTCTTTTTTCTAAATTTATTTTAAGAATTATTAAATAAACTTTAAGATAATGTAATGTTTTAATTAAAAGTAAAATAACATGAAATATTGTAGTTTTATACTTTATCTGAAGCTTAATAGATATTTATAAATTTTATAAATGTCCTTGAACATCATTTTAAAAAATATAGGCTTGCATTTATATTACAGTTGAATACTCTCTAAACTCAGGACTGAATAGAGTTTCCTCATTAAAGTTCAATTGTATTCTTGTTACTGTAAAGCCTTCCTGTACAGGTACTTCCATGGCCTACAAACTTGTTCTTTTTTTAAATGATATTTTTAGCTTCAACATTGGCAAGAATCATAATTTTGTATAAGCTATGGCATTGCTGTAAGTGGAGAGAACTAGGAAAGTGCTTTATATATTATGAAAGTTGTCATTTACAATGAAATGTTTTGTAACATTTAATTTTCATCTAACTTGTCATTTAAATCATATTAAGTTGTTCTTTTAAATTAGCCTATTTAAGTGCATATATAATATTTTAAACTCAATACAAATTTAAATATTTAAAATTTGTTTATATTTTATAACTTATTATTTTTGAATATTAGTCTTTTCTATAGATACAAGGAACAAAATAATAGTCTCAAAAATTACTTTTCTAAGTAGCTTTTGATAGCATATATATATATTTTTCCAAAATGAGAAAACATTAATGTTTCCAGTATAAAAAGAAAAATCTCAAAATTATATGATAACATTGAGATATAAAAATCATTCAATATAGTTTTACTTTTTAACTACATAACAAATATTTTTAATAAATTTGATATTGGTAATCATTTTTATAACCATCTCTAAGAAATTCTTTAGTAAGGCTGCTTAAAGATCAAATGCAGAAAATTTCAGATGTTTTTCCAAGATCTGTAGTTTTTCTAAAATAAGAATACAAAATTAAAAGCTTAGAATTTAGTTTGTTTGTATTCTGTTAACTTTTTTACATGAAAAATTCAGATTGTATAATAAACATTTTTTCTGGATTTCAAATACAATACTTTTTTTAGTCTTATTTACAAGGATGAAACAGTAAATAGAAATTATAGATATTATATACAGATATATGTAATTTAAGAAATTTTAAATCTAAATTAAATACCAATAAAAACATAAGACAAGTACTGAATATTATTGTTGTTAAACAGAATTATATAATTTTTTCTATAGAAAGACTTTTCTATAAAAAATAAGCTATTATATGAAGGTTTATCTAGAAAGCTTTTCACTTGTGTATTCATGTATTAAATCAATGAAATTGATTGAATCAGTGATTTTGATTTGTTTTGATTATTATTCAGTTTAGAGAATGCTATTGATAATACTGAAGAATATTATTGATAAAAAAAAATTGTGAACTTTGAAAAAATCTTTCTGTACATTTTGTGATAATAGGGAATTTAATATTTGGGAAGAAAATGTTAATTGTCTATATTGGAATTAATTTCAATACAAAACAAACCTGTTGTCTTTCAATGGCCCACTTAAGCCATTAGATTTGTTTATTTTTAACAAATTTGATGTAGATTAACAATAATCCATTACAAAAAGAATAAATTCATTCATTTTGTCACTGAAACAACAAATTTTAGCATTAATATGATGGTAAATGAATGATACTCTTTTTCCATAACATCCTTTTCTCAGAGTTGTATAAAAAAGTCTCTATCTGAAATTGCAATGATATAAAGATATAATCTTTTCTCTGTATATTCCTTGATGTTGATAAATGTATAAAATATATTATAATTTAAAAGTATATGCAGATATCATGCAGAATTGCACTTTGGTTTTTATTTTCCTAGTAAATTCTCTTGATTCTTAATATCAAAACTTTAAAAATTATATATCACTGTTTTTCAGGCAACATTTATATAAAAAAAACTTACTTACAAATACCTAGTATAAGTTACTGAAATGTAAAGTATCTCTAACTTAACACTGGATAGTGCTAAAGAGCCATCTAAATGCAACCAAATCTGGTGTTATGATATTTCAAGACATGCAGAAGACATTTCTGTAAAAAGTATTTAGTACCAAAACTCAAAAATATATACTAAACAACAAAAAATTTTCCTTGCATAAGCAAACATGTTATAGCCTAGTTCTGGATACTAAAGTGACCACAATTGTTGAAAATCATTTTTATCAGTTGTGCATTCCAGCAAGATGGCACTATATTTCTTGTGAAGCTGTGTTATGAAAATAATACTGCAACTGTACTTTAACTGTTATATAAGCACTTATTCCAAGAATCATTGACACTATAAGCTTTGAGAATAATCACTTAATTTGAGAAAAGTGGACATCTGGAAGTTCAACCTGGATTGAAAGTGTAAACCCATTATTTTGCAGGTTGTTGGTGTTACCACAATTGTTGAACAGTCAATGGATAATATGCAGATTTTAGTAGTGCAAGTGCAGCATAAAAGCTGAGTGTATCCCATGACAGTGTGGAAGATACTGAGAAAGTTGGTGTGTTGTGATCCATATAAAATCAGTCACAACTGACTTTTGTTTTGTATTGCTCTTCCTTGCCAGAATGGAAGACCTATTGTTGCCATAGAAGATCCTGAAGAGAAGGCACATTTTCATGTCAGTGGAGCAATAAACACTTGTAACTATCTCATTTGGACCATAAAAAATCCTCCCCTTTTTTCTAGTGCAGTGGTTCTTAACCTTTTTATACTCTCAACCCATCAAATATTTCATAATTTTTTGTGACCCCCATTTTTTAATATTTTATATTTGTTAAATTATCTAAATAAATTGATTTTTTTTTATTATTGCTTTATTTTTTAATATAATAAATATAAAACATAGATAATAAAATAAAGTTATTTAAATAACATTCAAACTTCACAATTAAACATAAAAGCTCATTAATTGTTAATAAAAAATAAAATAAGAAACATTTAAAAATTCATAGAAAAAATGAAAAATATTTGAAAATACGTACTTGCGAAAGGCAGGAAATTTTGCATTGCTGCTGAAAACGGGAGGATTTTCTGCACAAATTTGTTTGCAAAATTCCAAGCATTAATAGTTTTAATAGTTTCTTAGAATTACTTTTTTAAATAAAAGAAGTAAATAGTGCGGTGTAAGTAGCATATTTTGCATTTATTTCTTCTGTACTAACAAAGTTGTATGTAGGAGAAAATAAATAAATAAACTAAATACGATAACTTTCTTTCTTATTTCACTTTTCAATACAATATTCGGTTATACGTCAATTTTCTTTTATATTCTGAAGGAAATTTTGCATAATTTGGCAGCCCCCGGCAAACTTCTTATGGACCCCCAGGGAGCCGTGGCCCTCCTGTTAAGAAACACTGTTTTAGTGGACAGATTCCACTACACTGCTTAGACAAGTGCAGTGTAGTGGAATCTGTCCCCTGTGCAATCTGCTGAAAATCTGTTAGTTTGGTATGAATTCACTTCCATATATGGCTGTGAATCCATACCAGACTAATTTTACACTATATCCTTGGACATTCTTCAAAGAAGCTGGGCCTGATAGTCTTGTGATAAACTCTGATGGCCTAGAAATACCAAGAGATGCTTAACACTCATACTCCTCCATCTTCATGATGCAAGTTATGATACCTTCAACACTTACTTACAAGATGGTTTCTGCAACATCTCAATGATTGATCAGTTATGCCTTGCCTTCCCTTGCTTTTTATCTTGTTCTCCAGATTTTAATCTGTATAATATTTGCTTGTGGGGACACTTAAAAAGTGTGGTTATCAAGAACATGTTGCAAATTTGATAGCATTGAATGACGGTATCATTGCATGTGATAAGCAACATAGACGATCAGTTACAGTTGTCTGTTCTACACTGTTCGTTGCCTTCAGGTTTCAAGTAATGGAAAATAGACTTTCAATTTGGCATTTTCACTCAATTTGATTTTCAGGAACAAATTACTGACATTAAATAGATGTCTGTATAATCTTTAAAACAAAAACTGAATTTATTCAAAGTAACTCCAGAAAACATCCATTCACTTTCTCTGGTCTTGGATCTTGTCCTTCATAGTCATTTTATTAGTCACTTTTTTTATTTTATCAAATTCATTTTGACAATAATCTTATCAATTTTTTGCTATTTTTTTTATTTTTCATTTCTATTTTTCTTATCAAGCAATTTGATGCTGAACATTAATCTTGCCATTACTTATTATGGTTTAAGTTTTCTTTCGTTAGAAGTAGCTTAGCTTAAAAAAATGTCATTACAAACATGAGTTTACTAAATGCATATATGATAGAAAAATTATCACAAAGCTATATTAAATGATGTACAAAGGCTAAAAAACTTATTTACAGGAAAAGTTCATCAATTTAATAACTTAAATTTGGTAATTGGAATCAAAGTTATTACCTGATTTTTAAAATATTCAATATGAATTGTGCTGTATAGCATATCTAAATCATTAAATGTGAAAATCTTAAACAGAATGAATAGAAAGAAGTCTAGTTTTATTAAAATGTATAAAATTCAAAATTTCAATTTTATATCATTTATTATTATTCTATTACAAAATATGGAAAAAATAGTAGACACAACATCTTAAATAATTGGGATATTTTGAGCATTATGCAAGAATGTAAAAAGACATGAAAATATGCATTAATATTAGCAAACAAGCTTGCTTCATATACACAAAAAACTACATTAGAATTCTTTATATTTTCAGGGTCAAATAATTCAGATAAATGGAAGAAAATCAACTGATAAGATCCAAGCATTCTTTTTACAAAAATATGAACACAATGATTTTCAATTAAGCTCACTTTTATTTATAAACAAAGGCATGCTTTAACATTTTTTAGATATGATGGAAATGGAAAAATTTGGAATAATTTTATTATCTGTTATGAGATTTGGAGAATGTGTTATTGCTTATGTTTATTGATCAATAGCTAAAGCTGGAAAATTAAATTTTGATGATAACATTTATCAATACGAATATTTGATATTTTGCATTGTACATTTGAAACTAAATGTTAGCTGCTGTTTTCCTTTGTTGTTCTAATTTTTACTGGAGTAAATAATTGATGCTCTAAATTAACTCAATCTTATATTTTGTCAGATTGTCACTTGAACAAAAGTAAAAGCAATAAGTGAGCCCTTAAATCTGCGTAGAAAAAGCTTAAAACTAAACTATTACTACAGAAAGTCATTCAAATACACAACAAATTTTTAAATATTTTATTGGATTAGTGTAAAATTTTCACTGAAAAAAATTTGACAGTTTTGTTAGATTACTGAGAATAATTCAGGTACAGTTGTCCCTCTATAGTCCGACGTTTTTTAATCCGACATGCTCAGTAGTCCGACGCACCTCCCGTCAAGGTACCCGTTCCCATTACGTGTCTGCTTGCACTGAAGCATGTCGTGATGTGAATCTCCCCATCCAATTTTTACACGATGACACACATTTCGTGTTTTATGTGAGCAGTTCTGTTCGAACAGTTGGAGTAGAGAATATTGTAAGTTACTGCTAGCAAAACAATGCGAAATATGTAATTATTTTCGGTAATCCGGACACTTTTGGTAATCTGACACACCTTTGGTCCCATACCTGTCGGATTATCAAGGGACAACTGTATTTTGAATAACATTAAAAAAAATTATTTTTGTTGATTCGTTGAAGTTAGGAATATGAATAGTTTTTAATATTTACTCAAAGATTAAATCCAGGAATTTCATTAGGGGGTGTGCTTCTTGTGAATATCGATATCTAAAATCAATTATTTTCAATATCAAGACAAGAAAACAGCAAATTTTACACAACTAATTAAGCTTATTTTAATAAATGTTTAAACTAGATAGAAATTTAATTAAAATGTACGGAGTTGAATAATTATTAAAAGTTTGTGTCACTTTCACAGTTTCAGATCTGGTAACACTAGCTATTTCGTTTTGGTATCAGTTGCTTTGTTCTGGAGGTGGTAAATCCATTTTAGTTTCTGGAACTGGAACTGTTAGAACTGATCCGAGTAAAGAACTTTTCCGTCGGAATCGATAATGATGGCCCGTGTTTTGGATGCGTATTTTCTACAAAATGCCTATTGAACTCGCTTACTGTATACTTTCAGTTGCCACGTTTTTCAGTCTCTCGATGAAAGAAAATCCAATTGTCGATTGCCGTAAACAATCGTGCGACCCTCTAGTCGCGACTTTTGGGTGAACAGCCCTGTGATTTTTTTTCATGTAAACAAAGTTCTAATAAAAAGTTTGTTTTTCAATGACAAGTAGAGAACAAACTTTATTTTTATATATGAATTTTGCTTTGTCACTACACATCGTAATAAAAAATATCAGTCCAAAACAGATTTAAACGGTCGACTAATAGTGCCATTATTCTACTCGAAATTTAATTTTATATATCGATTATATACAGTATATGTAGGGTATATTGTGTGTGAATACTAGTAAAATTAGTGATTTTATCAAAATTGTCAATATTAAAAACTAATATATACTTATTGATAATGTTTTTTAAGAATAATGATACTTATCTGTTGATAAATATTTGCAATAGATATCAAAATCGAACATTCAGTCAATTCAACAGATATTCTATATGTATCTTATCATATTTGGACAAATCTGTTAGAAAGCTATCGAGTTTTAAGTTTGATGTATAAATATCTATAGAATAATTCATCTGAATGCTTTAGATTAATCATGGGCAGTCTGCGGCCCCCCGGGTCTTTTTGTCAACGTAATTTCGTTTTTTGTCATGTTCCATTCTGCAATCTTAATGAAACTGATATTCGTGACGAAGAACATTCAAACTAAATTTGACTAGTGAAAAGATGAGAATAAACTACATTATTACTGCATTACACATAACTGCTAGTACAATATGTATCAAATATGTTACGCAACAGGCCTAAATCCTGCAACCCATAAGAAAAAAAATGTGCGCCAGAAGCTTAAAGTTCTCTAGTGGCCCGTATACAGAAAGTTTCTCGTCACTCCCTTAGAAAATATATATAATAGGTCTATATAATGATTTGATATAATGCTATAATAATTATGAAATTTGTTTTAAAATTATAATATAAATGAATCTAAGAATTAAAATTTAAGCCAATAAATTTTAATGCATAAACCTATGTTTAATGCATTTTTTAATTAAAATATATGAAATTCCTTAATTAAAAATAATTATTGTTGTATAAATTATATGATAGAGATATTATAGTTTTAATGTTTAATGGTAAATAAAACAGTTTTCCGAAAAATTTACAGAAGATTATCTGAATTAAGATTTTCTCTATGCATATTACACAATTCTATTACATTGAACAAATAAAAATTAATATTTATTTCTTTTGGCAGAAGGCCAGGAAGAAACAGAGCAGAAATATAAACTGCCCTTTGAGATCTTTTGACAAATTCCATCTCGCCTTTGATTCTCTCTCGAGTTTTGTTCTACACGAAACATTTGCAACTACAGGTACTTGAGAATGAATGTGTTTTGGGAAAATAGTAAAATCTTTGCTTCTGCACGTTATATATAGCGCACAAAATTGGGTCGAATAAGTGGAGTTGATTAATATTCTCATCAAGTAAAATTAAATAAACTTTCGCTAAATTATTTATATCGTTTATATTAACATAGTTATTAAAATTTACAGATGTGTTTAATTTCTATTATAGAAGATTCTAAATTATAAACTGCATGTTGATTTATTTACGTATTGATGTCAAAATTTGTGTCGACTTAGTCTAGTGTGTTTGTGCTGTACTTCTCCCCATTCGAAAATTAAATCATAGGTCAAAGACATTTTCTAATAATGTACTTTAAGTATAAACAAATTAAACGATGATGAATTGAATGTATATAAATTGAAACTTTATACTACAATTAATAAAAGGTATGAAAAATATATTAATACGTTATTTTAAAAACACACATGTCGTATATCGGATGATATATGGTTTAATTTGACTATGGATCATTTGTTATCGTATATATTTATAATTTAACATCGATTAAGAAGCTTGTAAAAATTCTAATGCAGTTAACATAAATGAAATTTTTTTATACTCAAATACTGATGTAATTCGACGCACAGTTCAAGTACTGTACTGTAATTGTTACGTCAGAAACCGGTTGAACGAATGTCTGAACCAGTCGGAAATTGACCGCAGCTTACTGGGAAATCGGTCTCTGGGAACAAAAACATACTGCTATTTTCAATTAAATTTTCGTAGGGTATTGAAAATGTCGTTTGTTTTATTTCTCATCGGGATGCCTTGTATTATTTTGTAAATTATTGCATANTTTTCATCAAGTAGAAAGTAAAAGCGACAATTGTATTTTCACTAATTTAAATGACTATTTATTTTTGTTTTTAAAAGAACTTTTCATTTCTAAACTTTCAATTTTCATATTTTACACATGAAGTTTTTCAGTTAGTTATTAGAGCAAATTAAACATTTTTTTGAAATACTTTAAATGAGTTTAGGCACAATAATAAATTGAATAAGCTTTAATTAAAAATCTTATATATACTTTTTTTTAATCAAATTTTTCATCTAATTTTTAAAGAAAATTGTTCTCACTATAAAAATTCTTCATTTTTAAATTTCTTTAATTGGATTACTTGCAACAACTTGGCTTTGTGCCAAATTCAATTTTTCCTGTTGAGATACTTTTCTCCTTGGTATTTTATTGCTTAAAATAAAGCTTTTTATAGTAGTTTTGACCAGGCTTTACACTATTTAAGTATAAAAATCTTTGCCCTTTCAGTAAATAAATTCATTTTAAAAATTTTTGACTTTTCCCAAGTAGTAATGATCTGAATCGAACATTTATATACAATTATGAATACATGTTGAATGAGAACATTTGAAAAAAGTTTTAAATACCGTAAATTAAAATATTTTTTATTTACAAACTGCATTATTACATTATCAATGATTAGAGGTTTACAGTTAATATCAATTTTAAAAAATGTAATCAAATAAACTGAGATATTTCTAAACAATAAATTTATTGATAAATTCTCTGAAAGATTTGATTTTTAAATATTTTAACTTGACTAAAAACTGAATTTTACATTTGTGAAAATTAATGTTAACAATAAAGAGCAAATAAAGGCCAATTATACTCAGCTAGGTAAAATGCTATTTTAATGTATCACTTGATCTCTAGCTTTCTTATCTTGAAACATTAAGATGAATAGACGTCAAAAAAAATTAAATTTATCATCTCATATTTATAAAGAATTTAATAATGTTTCCATAGGTTTTGTATAGGTTATATTTTTCCCTTTTGAATGACACAAGGTTTTGTATAATGATATAAATTTGAATAAGATGAAGTGTTTAGACTTTTGAAAATGTTAGCAGTCAAGTTCAGAAAAGAATGTTTTATTCTAAATATTCAACTAATTCAGTTGATAGTACATTTTAAGTAAAATAAACTTATATTACTGTGTTAATAATTACTGAAGATAATTTAACATTTGATTGACTAATTTTGTAATTTTACTGATATTTATAAACTTATTTTCGCCTTCCTTTAATTCTCAGCTGAGAAGATTGATTATTAGTATTTTTGTCAGTAGAACTTTTAATTCATTACCTAAAACTTTGTTATATCTTAAATCACTCACTTTTATTTCAGTTTTATATACGAATAAATGTACCTATTTTAAGAGAATGCTTTAGCATAAAAACCTTAAAATTTTTAAAAATTAATATAATAGTGTTCAAAAATCATTACACACCTATATAATGTAAAAGCACGTTGATACAATAAATTATTTGAAAAAATTAGGATTCAAACATTATATTATCTTTTTTAAAGTCAGTTTAAATAATTTTGATAAACATTTTTAGATAGTGTGTATATTCTTTAGAATGAATGTTTGATATAAAATTCTTTTGTTTTTATTAAACTCAATTTAATTTTTTCAATTTTGCAACAAACATTTTCATAAAGTACAGATTGATCAAAAAGTCATTGTACTTCTACATTATATAGGTGCAAAATGATTTTTGCAACACTTTAAAATTTTAAAAAATTAATATAAAAATTCTTTTTGCTACAACATTCTTTTAAAATAGGAAATAAATTACAGTTGAAAAACTTGAGTCCATTTTCCAGTTGTGGACAATGATTTCTGTTTACTTAAGCAGAAAATTTTCTTAAGAACATATGAAAAAATTTGCATCTCTAATGAGGGGGAAAAATTGGGACTTTTGAAGTTAAAATTCTTAATCAGGAACTTCTTTGCAGGGTTCTATTGTATAATGTTTTAATCCTAACTTTCTCAATTAAAAAAATGAGGTCATACTTTGAAGAGCAGTATAATAATCTTAGTTGAATAAATTATGTATTAACTATGAAAAAACTTTATTAAATGTAGTATTTCTTTGTATTTTAGCTAACATTTAACTGTAGTATTTGATTGTATTATTTATATTAATGACCTGATTGTATTATTTATTAATGGATGATCTTGTTTCAAGTAACTCTAGCTGTTCTGAATAATCACTTTATTTTAAGATTATCAGTTTTCAGTAAACTGATTCAGTAAACTTGTATGGCAAATGTGGGACAGCCTGTTCCTGAGTCTGTGCTCATCCTTCTTATTGGACCCCTTGCATATGTCACAGATAAAAATAAGAAGCCTGGTGGCCTTCCTAATGTATGGGCATTCCGGGCTGTTGTTCAGCTCCATGAGCATAAGGACCACATGATTAAAAATTGATATCTCCCTGCATTGCACAGGAAAATAATTTTAGACAATTTGAAATCTGTTTTTTCCAAATTTTGAAATTGTACTTGATGTTCATATGCATGATGGTGACCAACTGTGCAGGAAAAATTCATTTTCAAGACAAACACAAAGTTAACTTCACAGCACAACTGTGCAATGTTTGAACTGACTTTTACTCTTGTGTGGAAAAAACATCTGAAGACTATTTGCTTCAAGCCAATTATAAAGCAATTCTCTGCAAAAACATTTTGCATCAAAAAAATCATAGTAATTTCATACTGTTCCATTTCTGTCTGTGTGATTTTACCAATTAAGCATTATTTATATATTGAAATTTTTGTTTTTCAAGACTCATATTATATTCAAATGTTTCTGTTGATTGTTTTCTGTATGGCATGCTTTTTAATGTTTAAACATTGATTTTGTTGCAAATAGTAATAAGTGTGTGTTTAATTTTATCAATACTTTTTTCTTCCTGTGAGTGGTTATGTAGGTAGGGTCCCCAGTCTACATTGCTCTTTCCAGGGCCTATAATATTGTTATGGCAGCCTTAAAAGCATAATATAATGGGAAAATTGTACGGTTTTGAAATACACTGCTTGTTATTAATTATTATTCTTGTTTGCTGACAAATGACAACCACCTGCATTGTTATGTAGCAAGGATGTATAACAGAGAATTTTCCAGGATTATTCAAAATACAGAATATTTTTTCTGAGAAGTCCAGGAATATGGGACATATTTGCAGAGCCATAAGTAGGATTTTGGACGCCTATGGCCAAGAATAAAAATGGCACCTTTTTAATTTTTATTATTAAAAAAATAATAATTTTATTCTAAAAAAATGCTATTGTAAAAAAAAATTATCTAATGACATTTAAATACTATATAAATATAAAATTTTTTTGTGTTATTAATTTCGAATACATATTATTTCGGAACCTCATTGGTGCCTTTATTATATCGGAGCCTATGGCCAGGACCACATTGGCCATACCCTAGTTACAGCTCTGCATATTTGTATCCTGACAAAAACTGTCAGGACAATGGGATGTCTAGTCACTTTACTTAAAACAATTCAGAATTAAAAATGAAATTGCCCAGCATACACATTGATTAAATTTTATTTGAGACAATTTAATTTCAAGTGTTAAAATTAATATATATTTCCCCAGCCTCGAGAAATTCAGGAAATTATCAGAATTTATACTAATTTCCAAGGCTGGTTTCCACATTACTGGAAAATACTCTAGAAACTGAAAAGTGGTCCTGCTCAGAAGTTTCCATCTACCAAAATCTAGATGTAAACATAGAGTAAAAAATACTTCAACTTTCCTTTTCTGTTAGCATTGTCTGTCATGTTTTGACTAAAACAAAACATTTACAGTTATGACATAGTAGTGACATTTTCTTTTTGTATGGAAGGAAAATAAGACTATTTGAAAAGTGCAAGTGAAAAATTAGAATTATTTTTAGATCTCAGGATGTATTCTTTCATCTATAATAAAATAAACAAAAAAAAATATATAGATATCAAGAAAAGTGTGTGATCATAAATTCTGTTTATTTTCACAATATCAAAATATTAAAACTAAACATAAAATGAAAGGGAATGGAATCTAGTTTCCATTTTTTTTGTAATATGGAAACAGCCTTAAAGCTTCATTATCAGTCATTGACCATTAAATGAAATTATAAATGTTTAAAATATTTGACTTTTAATCAGAATTATATTAAACATTTCCTTTTGAAACTTGATTTTTACAATTCAAATGTTGAGTTTTCATCAAGTAGAAAGTAAAAGCGACAATTGTATTTTCACTAATTTAAATGACTATTTATTTTTGTTTTTAAAAGAACTTTTCATTTCTAAACTTTCAATTTTCATATTTTACACATGAAGTTTTTCAGTTAGTTATTAGAGCAAATTAAACATTTTTTTGAAATACTTTAAATGAGTTTAGGCACAATAATAAATTGAATAAGCTTTAATTAAAAATCTTATATATACTTTTTTTTAATCAAATAATTTTTACATTCCAACAAAAGTACTTGAATTGTGCAATTAAATTTTTATGAATAAAGGGAAGTAAGTGATTTGAGATTTAATTTATTTTAGTAATTCTATTGATAAAAATGCTAAACCATCTTGTAAAAATGTTGAATTACATAAAAAGCATTTTTAGATGCTGATAAACCTTAACTCAGTCAACTTAATAGTTCTGTTGTAAAAATTGAAAGAATTGACATTAGATTTCTTAATTCTGTTTATATTAAAATAAAATTGATTTTAAAAATTGCAATAATGCATTTTGATAAAACTTTATATTTTGACCTGTTAAATTTTTAGAAAATCTTTTATTTAAAAAAAATGTTCTGTGGATATACTGTAAATGTAATAATATTTATCTTTAAATTTTTTGGATTATTTTTGAGAGAGAATTAAATTGTTGATCTCCAATGATAAGAATTACATTTATAATAAAATTTTGTATTTTACAATGAAATTTACTTAATTTTAAAAAATGCAAAAAATTTTATAGAAATAAGTTGTTACAATATAATCGTTCTGCATTTATTTTAAGAAAAATTAGTATATTTTATTACTAAATTTAAATACTAATTCTTAATTTTTTTTTACAGTGAAAATTACAGTATTCTATATAATATTTTATTCCTGTTTGGCTGCCTTTTGGACTGTTATGCTCATTATATTTTATCAAACACTGAGCAGTAGTGAACCTAGATGGCAATTAGACAGTAGTAGAATTGGTTCAAGTCCTGGTAAGCTAAATATATTTTTGTTGTGTGTTTATTTAATTTTGCAGCATTTTAAATTTGTTTTAATTTAAAATTATTTAAACAACGTAACTTACTCCATAACTATTGAATTGTGAATTTGGAGCAATTTTGAGTAGTCAGATTTGACAAAAATCTATCTGTTCTTAACCTCAATACAAAATCTTAAAACTTTTATTGTGTGATAATGTTGAAACTGTCCTATTGGTTGTTATATTATTATTGTAATACTGCTAAATATAGGAAATAAAGAAAACAAGCCATAAAGGCTTAGCTACAATAATGAAAGGAATAGTACTTAAAGGTCAAGTGTAAAAAGTAACTTGATGATTCAATGGTGTTGAAATATTATGTGGTATTATTTACTACTTTAATACATTTATTGTTGAATTTTTACCAAAAAATTGGAGTAGAGATTTAAAAATTAAGAAACTTCAGTTGAAATTGGAAGGTTTGTGCATATTACCTGGGAATACTACTAAAAATATTCAGATTTAATTAGATTCATAAACACATTGGAAGAAATGTTTCACTATTTCCAACAATGGCTGAATAAGAAATAAAATATGAGGAAAAAGTTTATTTGAAAAGCATAATGATTTTTGATTTTTTTCCCTTCCCTATTAATAACTTATATTACTAATAAACAATATAAAAGTTATTAGCAAAACAATTCTTGTTTTCTTTGTTCTCTAAACAAATGCTTCCATTTCAATAGCATAACCAGGTACAATCCAGGGGGGCCTGGCTTTCCTAACTTTTGTAAATAAGTTAATTAAATAAGTACAGAAAAGGATTTGAATGTGACAAATGCATTTATATACATATTTATATACAAGATCTGAGTTTACTCCATTCAGAGTACATCCACAGTTGTACAGGGGTAAATGTAGGTTTGCATGTTCTAATTCAGGACCCCTAATATCAGTTCTGGTTACACTATTGTTTCATTTAGATTTTATCATACATTTTATTATTTAAAACAAAAAAAAAAGGAATGGTTATCAAGTCAGCCAATGAATAGTTAGTTGAGATTGTGTAATTGTCTAATACAATTAATCATTGTCAAGTATTTTTTAAACATTTACAAAATTTCAATATTTTTAAATTTTAGTTTATATCTAGTCTTTAACTTATAACAATAATTTTGGTCAGTAGATAATAATATATATTTAATTAGTAGATATCTAGTTAAGTCATATGAAAATATTGAAAAATAAATTACTGTAGTAACTCCTTGATTGAAGATGATATTATATAAGTTTTAGTAGTCAGATTCAATTTGTATACAAAGGGGAGGGAGGGAGGTTTTGTTTATTTTTCCTCTGTCACCATTGGTTAGTAATAAACACCACAATCCCCTTTTGATTTTATTCAGTATACTAACAGGTGCAAAGCATGATTGCACCACTGTAATAAGAAGAAATTAGTATGATTTTATATTCACATAATAAAGTCAGGATCTTACTTAGCATCCTGTTCATGTTACATTGTAGCAGGTCTGCATACTTGATATGCAAAATCCCAAGAAGGAGAATTGCATAGTTGGCTGGATAATTCACTTATTTATATGCCAGTTGTATCAGTTTTAATTATGTTCATTGACTAAACAGGCTTCTTAAATTAAAAATGCTTGGGCACTATACATGCTCTCTTCCTCTGCTTCCTTAATGTTGCTGGCATGTTGCCTCCTATTTGCAGGTGATCAAAATAACTAACCTAACCTATCTGTAATAGCTAGGATTACCAACTGTCTGATTTTGAACTGAACAATCTAGTTTTATTGCTCTTGTCTTGTCTTGTTTCCAATTGAGAGGTTACACCAAACAAATAAATTCATCTGAATAATGTACTATAATAATTTTCTAATAACTTGGTTTGTATTATAATTGGGCTGCAATTTGAAAACATTGTAGACCTGTAAATTCCCACTGTTGTCCATCTGTCTGGCCTTTCTTAATCTCGAGAACAGAGTTAGGTATATGAAAGTCAAGAGAAAGTCAGATATAGAAGGCTTAGGGACAGGAGGCACTGATTAACTATATACAAATTTCTGATGCAAACTGGAAGTAACGTTATTCACTTCAAAACCTTTTCCCTGAAAGAAGTTAAATAGATGACTGGTGCATCTCCATTGCTAATGAAAAAGTGATGTACAGGGGCAAGCCACTACTAATTTGATGTCAAGAGAATATATTTTAAATTAAATAAATTAAAAATATGATTAAAAATTGCAGCCTGTATTGTGACGATGTCACAATAAATAATTGCTCATTTTGATTATACTATTTTTAAGTTTTTGACATTAATTCAAGATAATGTTTTATATTTTTAAATGTAGAATGGGGATTATATATATTATTAGTGATTCCGTACTGATTCCATTCTTAACAAATAAACAGGATAATTTTAATATTTCTGGTGGTCACATTTCTCAAGTTAATTTATCACTTAATAATAATGATACAATTACTTCCACACACCATTCTTTTATGTGCAATGTAATTAACAAAACAATATGAACTAATTGGCATAGTAGCGTAGTGTAGGGGGCAGCAGGGGCGGCCCGCCCCGGGCGGCACTTTTTAGGAGACAGCAAAATTTGATAATAAATAATAATAATATCTTGTAAGCATTTGAACAATTTTATTTCATATTTTCGTTCACCTACGATTCGGATCGAATGAAATGAGCATGGAATAGTGGGAATAGTGTTTTTTTTTGCTCGTACGATTCATTCGTACACATATACACCTCCAATATCCAATAGGGCTAAGTCATCTAGATTATTTACGTTACTCCAACTCAAGTTTCCCTAGTCGCTAACTGTAACTGATTTAGAACCAGCATGCACTGCAAATTATTCTTCATTGCAAAATGATATACGCATGCGTCAGGAACTTCTGTTCGATCAAATCTCACCTGCCGTCAGGGTCGGCGAATTGAAAAAGGTAGCAACACTAGCATGGAATTTTTCATTACTTATTCTGTGACGAAACTGAATTTTAGTCTTTTAAATTGAGATACCTAAATAAGGGGGCGGCGAAATTTTCCTCCCTCCCGGGTGGCAGACACCCACACTACGCCACTGATTGGCAATGTGATATAACAATTTACTTTTTCAAAAATGAGAAATTTCTATCAAAAATAGGCAGATGGTGCTGAAAATTAATCTATCAGATATGATGATTGCTTATGAATAACATTGAAGCTTATTCCTTAAACGTTTAGAAATATTGTATATATTTTTATTAGTACCATAATAGAACATTTTCAGTTTGAATTTTAAAAAATTTCAGACTGAAAGCACAGATACAAAAAGCTAATGGTTTCTAATAAAACTGGATGTATCACCAAATTGATAATTTTTAAATATTTCAAGAAATCTTGCAAAACTATTAAAATATATATATAAANATTTTAAATGATTATAAAAATCAATTTTTATAGTAATAAAAATATCAATAGTTTTTATGATCAATACTATCTTATGTATACTTGCATTTACAATATATTTGTACTATATTATTTCATATAAGTAGTATTGACTGCTGTAAGTTATTGATTATAGAATTATAAATTTTATGTAAGAATATAAAAATAAGTTCTATTATTAACACTATTAAAAATAAAAAAAAATTAAACTATCAAAATAAGATTTAAATCCTTCTTTTCTTCTGTCTGTGAACCCAATGCAATGCAATTCTTTTGTTCTTTTCTTGATTTTCAAAGTATCCAGACTACTTTCTTTCTTTTCAATGGCCAATGGTGACCCGCAACTCACGGTTGAAACAAGACAGCAACCGTGTTATCTTTATCCAGTTATATATTACTAGACTATAGAATGGTTGCTCTATAAGTTAGGTTTGGCTCACTATTTTGAAGTCAAGACTTATACTATACAAGATTATATCCTCTTCTATAAATTTCTTGTCACATAGAAAATTAAACGTTTTATTTGTTCAACATTAAATTAAATTTTTTTCCTTAAACTTTTATTGAAAAATATTAACAACAATTGAAGAATTAATTAATACTTATTTTTAATCTTAATATGTAATTAATAAATTCATTTTTCAAGCAATTAACAAAATAATTTAGAAATTGATTTTAAAAAATTAAAACAGAAATAATATTTTCTGTTTAATTTAATCTAAGAAATATCTTTATGAATATATATATTAGTAAATAAATACAATTAGGTTTATGGATTCTTATGTACAAATCATTAAAATTTAATGTATGTTAAATATAACTTACTTTATATTTGTTGATCTTACAATAACTCTGTTTAAACACTTAAAAACTCTACAGATTACAATACAAAAATTACAAATCCAATCAATCATAATTGGATATTGGATTTGTGACTTTTATAAATAAATAAATTCAGAAAAATAACTGGTGTTTTGCTTACATCTGCATTATCTGTAGTGTCATTATGTTACATTAACAATACTAAAGTTTTGCAAGCTGAAATACTATATATAAATCAGTTTTAAAAATTTTATACTGTATTTCTCTAAGTTATCCTCAAAAATGCTTTAGATAAGTTAAAATAAAACATTGCAATTTGTATTCTCTAGCATAAAATTATGCAAATTTTTTTCAATTAAATTTTATCATTAGCATAAAAAATTTTTATCAGTATTAGACTTAAAAGTTTTTTAATTCTTAATCAATTAAAGTTCCACTTACATAACACTGTTATGGTATGTTCTTCAATAACTTAAATCTGTCAAACAGAAGATACTGCCATAGTGAAAAACATTATCATATTAGTGATTAAATCAACACCAAACAGAAAATACCTGTTCAGGAATAACAAAGCATTTCCTATGACAGATTAGCAAACATTATAAACTGTAACAATGTTTTTTGTGCCATTAAATATTGCATTCTGAACCCACAATGTAGGGGAAAAATTAAACAGTTCAAAAACTTTCATTTTTATTATTTTTATCCTACATTTCCACAATTGCATATCTATTAAAAATTTCCACTTATTATGCTTAAATTTGCTAGGAATTTAAACACAATAACCATAACTTCAGGTTTCATAAAAATCCATGTATTTACAATATGTAACTTAAACATAGAGAGACAATAAAATAATTTATAAAGGTACTTTCAAAGATCAATCCATTACTCACTCATTTATACTTGTGTACTTTATGTAAGAATTAGTTACTAAAGAACTGTACCAAAATGACAAATATGAATATTATTTCTCATTAAAATTTGGGATTAAATGTTACGTAGTGCATATTCTTTTCTTCAAAATTACCATAAATCATCTAATAGACACCCAGGCATCTATTGAACAGAATATACTTAGACACTGGGTCCAGGCTATTCCATTCTTGCGCAGTTTCACATCCAAACTAGCGATAAGAAAAGGGAAATGCAATTCAATCTTCTTTCCATCACCACCTCCTGCCCATTCTTTCTCCCAAATAATGAAAATTGCAGGCAGGTCACAAGAACTTTTCCTTTTTATTTAACAGAAAAGCACAGTACTACTGTTTCATGAATTTTTTTTACCATCCTTTGCTAGCTGTGAACATGTTCTGTTTATCACTTTCATATAACTGGGTGAAGATTTCTCTTGCCTTGTTCATCACCATCTGTCTGGAAATGAGATTATTTTTCTCTCACTGTTCACAGATCCACTGCAAAACCTTTCTTTTAATTCTTTGCTGATCATTTTGTGCTCCTTCTACCAGCCTCTTTGCTTCAGTCATATTCTTGATAGCCTTAAGAGCATCATGCTTGTTTCTTCATTTTGGATGTACTGTACTTTGAATTTCCATGCTGCTGCTGCTGCTTCTTCTCTGAAGTGTTCAGTTTGAAGGCAGTGCTGCAAGACCTCTTGGTTGCCATTCCAATCAGCATCTAGTTCACTGATCTGCGTAAATTGAAGAGTTTGAAACAGAAAATACAGGAAGATGTGTCCACTCGCATGTTATTTACTGTATACTTCAGTTGTGCCAATGTTGCAGTAAAAACATTTTTTGGGGTTCCCATGGAAAAATTACTATAGCATGTACAGAACTCTTAAGCTTCACGAACTGTGCATAGGAATTTAACAATACCAAGTGTCTATTTAGCAGTTTAAACTAAATAGTTTGCATTATTGGAGGATTTACAGTATATACTTTTCTGTAGTAAGCTTGTTTATATTTATTTCTTGGTTTTAAATAATTAGGCTAGATTAGGTGGGTTGTATGGGCCCCCTCTCTCTCTGTTTTTTTTTAATAAAACTGTTACACTGAACTATTGCATTATTTTACATTGGCCAGCAATCACAAAAAGTTGTAATGAAAACAATTGGTTTCCCCACTTTTTCAAAATGTATGACTAAGCAAGATTGCAGTTTTTTTAATCAAAAATCTTACTATAACATGATAGTCATAAACACTTTTTCCACTTTGAGAACTTAACTCAAATATGGAGATGATTTCCAGTTCCTCTGAAATGAACTTAAAAGCTGCAGTTATTTTCTTTGTTGTAAATGTTCTGGAAAATTGTGAAACATCAGGTTCTGACTTTTGTCCTAATTCAATCAATTCATCAGGTTTGTTGAATTAAATTCTAAAGAATACTCCCTCTCATACCAGTCATGTCAAGATCATTTCCTTGCATTGCCCTGTCTACAGTTTGTCATAGTCTACCCAGTCCTTAAAAAGCACTGAAATTATTTACAAACTATATAAAAGTTTTTCTATACACTATTGAAATTTTTTCTTCAAATCCATTGTACATCAGAATATTTTGGATAGCATTTTAAATTCTGAAGCTTTTTTTTTTTATAAATTCTAAGTTTTTTTTCTCTATGAAAGTAATGCTTGAGAAATAGATAAGTCTCAAGTCATTATTCTTTAGATAATAAGTCTTAAAGGAATCCATAATGCATTTGTCCATTGATTACAAAAAGTTATATTAGAGAAAAATACCTTAATTTTTATCATGGAAATTACATAGTGTGGATAGTAGTAAGAGCATTATGAAACATTCATAAAAATTTGAAGAGCAAGTTTTAAAAAGTACAGTATTTTTTCATTTTCCATATAAAAATAGTTTTTAAACATGTATGTTGTCACCTAAACCTTATTAATTTCTAAATAATAAAGGAATTCCTTTCCTTTTTTATAGCTTTTGGATTTTCTGAAAATACACAAGCAAAGGCTTAAGTTTGTAGTTACCAGTTGCATTACCACAAAGAAAAAAACATTAAATTTCACATTCCTGATCAATTAATTGCAATTAGTCTTAAGTTAATTAATAGCAAATGTTTTTAGTCAAGAAATATTTGTGTGTAAGTTTATTATTTCTGTATATCATTTATAAGCACAAAAATACAATTATCTAATGTTTAAATATCATTTAAACACTAAGTATTTATATAAATAGTTTAATAATAATTATATATAATTTCAGCTTTGTTCAGATGCAGATTTATTTTCCTTCTTGAAAATGTTCTATAAGACATTTTTCTTCCAGAACTGTCTTCTTTTATCAAAATTGAACACTATGAGCATTTTAACTACCTATTTTTTTCTAATACCATGTTTAATTCAATTACAGCTTGAATATCTTCACTTCATATTTATTTGCCCTGAAGTTTTAAATTGTGCAAGTTTGATCTCTTGAAATGTAAACACCATTGTTGTCAGAAAACCTCTTGTGCATTCAGGTTCAAATTTTTCTATCGTCTTCAAATAAACAGCTAGCATTCTCTTGAATTACCAATAAGTTGAGAGACATGCATAAAACACTGGACATGATTGTTCAGCCTTGCAGTCATCTGGTTGGCATCTGCAGTAGATTGATTAGGGGTGTGTGCTTATTAAGCACACATTCCTGATCAATTAATAGCAAATAGTGTTAATCAAGTTGATTTAAAAACATTTGCTATTAATTAAGAAATGTTTGTGTTTATCTAATGTTTTTTTTATTTCTTTGTATTATTTATAAGCACAAGAATACAATTAACTAATGTTTAAATGTCATTTAGACACTTAAGTATTTATATAAATAGTTTTAAAATAGTTAAAATAGTTACTAAATAGTTTTGTATAATTTTAAACTTACATTAAGCAAATCTTGAACAAAGCTTCAGAAGTTTAACTGCATTTATTGATGGAATTACTAAAATATATTTGAAAACAAATTTAGATAAATTTTAAATATTTTTTTTTCCTTGTTTATATTTTAAAATGTCTTTACAAATCATATTTTTAAAAGATTTATAAATTTATATAAAAATAAATAATAGATACTTATTATTTTAATATAATAAATACAAATTACTAGTAAAGCTAGACTGTCTTTAAAACAGACTATATTTTGGATGATTCAATTTAAAAAAATCTTTTTACTTTTAATTTCACTAACATTAGTTTTGAATTTAAGAACTTGAGTTGCATGTAAAAGTTCTATTTTAATAGATTCCAGTTCTGAATATTAATTAACATAAGATCAAATTTGATTATTTCATTAATATGAAATAATACTATAAGTATAAATTAGTACATATTTTTGAAATGAATTTAAATGAAATTTTATGACAAAATTGATATAAAAAATTTTTATATCAATTGAAAAATTAGCTGCCATATTTTATTTGAAATATGATGTAATTCAGATTTAAACAGAATGAAAAATAACTTTTTCCTAATCTTAAAGCAGAAATTTTCATTGCTTTATTCCTTCTAGTTTTAACATANGGTTGCATTTGTATTTTATGCAATGAGGATTTCGGTAGAAATTCATTATCACAAAGTATTATGAAAGAACTAAAATGTTAATTATACATAAAGTATTTTAAGAGTTCTTTAAATAAAACTTTAAGCTAATTTATCAAAATTTCTTTTATTATAGGATTAGGCTTTCGTCCACGTCCACCTGAAGCTAACATAGATAGCACTTTGATATGGTTTAATGCAGATGAACAAGAAACAATTAATCACTGGGTGGAGAATTTAGAAGAATTTCTGAAACGTATGTAAAGATATCATATTTATGCAATAATAATATATTAAATAGCTACTGTTGGAGTTAGAAATAATTGTTATTATACATTGTGATATAAACCATTTGTAACATTTGAAAATTCTATGCTCAGTAAGCAAGAACTTCTGTATATAAGTTTCAAAACACTTTTCTCTCTTCAGCATAATTGGAACTCCAATTATGCTTAACCTGAAAAAGGCCATTTAAGATAACCGAAAATATTAGTTCATTTGATTTAATTAAAGAATTTGCTAGAAAAAAGGGGTGTTTTGAAGCCCATTTGAAAATATCAATGTGATTAGAGCATGCTCAATTTACTGATCAAAATTTTTAGGAATTTTGAGAAAACTTCCTCCCCTTCATTTTAAAAGGGGTGTACAAGTTGTTTGTGATAAGTTGTAAAATAAAAATTAAAACAATGGGATCGGTTATTGTATACGTTAAAATAATAATTCTAAAAAATTGTAAATTTTAAGAATAAATGAGTTAAAATCACACTTTTTTTTTTTTTTAATCCAACTTCAAGAAAATTAAATGTTAATTAATTTTCTCAAATTATTAATTGTTTGTGATACCTTTATGTATTAACATTGTATCTGTAAACTGATTTTCCTGCAGATATTCAGATAGTGACTGATTTAACTTAAATGTTAACTTATATCTCAGATTTAACTTACAAATGTTTTATTTAAATTAATTTATTTAATATATAAAACAATAGTAAAAAATCTTTTTGTTTATAAAAATCATTTTATAATGTTTTATTTTTACTATATTAAAATGACTAAAAGTATCATTTCTATGTTTTGGATTAGAATACAAAAAATGAATT
This sequence comes from Centruroides sculpturatus, assembly GCF_000671375.1. Taxonomy (NCBI): domain Eukaryota; kingdom Metazoa; phylum Arthropoda; class Arachnida; order Scorpiones; family Buthidae; genus Centruroides; species Centruroides sculpturatus. Next base: position 41,300 of record NW_019385121.1, on the reverse strand, counting down.
TTCTAAATTTTTAATTACTTTATTATGTTTGCTGTGAAATATTGAATAAATCTAGCATGAATAAGGACAGAAAAATTTATGCTAAGAATTAAAAATGAAATTGGAAATTTAAATTGTTTGTTACAAGCAATAACAAACTTAACCTAAAGTTTTCAGTTATCACTTCTAAACCTAAAATGAGTCAATACTCAATATGACTGTGCAGCGTCATCTCAACGTTGTGAACATTTCTATATTTTTGGATTAGAAACACTATATGGATTTTTATAAATAAAAATACCACTTTTACAAGAATAATCACCACCAATTCTTTGTTGTAACTAAAATAAGTTTTATAATATTGTGTATATTTACTAAATTATAGTAATTTCAGTGCAAAATTTTAAAATTTTGATGTATCATCTAGTAAACAGAATTTTTTTAATNCAGCTTGAATATCTTCACTTCATATTTGCCCTGAAGTTTGAAATTGTGCAAGTTTGATCTCTTGAAATGTAAACACCATTGTTGTCAGAAAACCTCTTGTGCATTCAGGTTCAAATTTTTCTATCGTCTTCAAATAAACAGCTAGCATTCTCTTGAATTAACAATAAGTTGAGAGACATGCATAAAACACTGGACATGATTGTTCAGCCTTGCAGCCATCTGGTTGGCATCTGCAGTAGATTGATTAGGGGTGTGTGCTTATTAAGCACACATTCCTGATCAATTAATAGCAAATAGTGTTAATCAAGTTGATTTAAAAACATTTGCTATTAATTAAGAAATGTTTGTGTTTATCTAATGTTTTTTTTATTTCTTTGTATTATTTATAAGCACAAGAATACAATTAACTAATGTTTAAATGTCATTTAGACACTTAAGTATTTATATAAATAGTTTTAAAATAGTTAAAATAGTTACTAAATAGTTTTGTATAATTTTAAACTTACATTAAGCAAATCTTGAACAAAGCTTCAGAAGTTTAACTGCATTTATTGATGGAATTACTAAAATATATTTGAAAACAAATTTAGATAAATTTTAAATATTTTTTTTTTTCCTTGTATATTTTAAAATGTCTTTACAAATCATATTTTTAAAAGATTTATAAATTTATATAAAAATAAATAATAGATACTTATTATTTTAATATAATAAATACAAATTACTAGTAAAGCTAGACTGTCTTTAAAACAGACTATATTTTGGATGATTCAATTTAAAAAAATCTTTTTACTTTTAATTTCACTAACATTAGTTTTGAATTTAAGAACTTGAGTTGCATGTAAAAGTTGTATTTTAATAGATTCCAGTTCTGAATATTAATTAACATAAGATCAAATTTGATTATTTCATTAATATGAAATAATACTATAAGTATAAATTAGTACATATTTTTGAAATGAATTTAAATGAAATTTTATGACAAAATTGATATAAAAAATTTTTATATCAATTGAAAAATTAGCTGCCATATTTTATTTGAAATATGATGTAATTCAGATTTAAACAGAATGAAAAATAACTTTTTCCTAATCTTAAAGCAGAAATTTTCATTGCTTTATTCCTTCTAGTTTTAACATACTTTTTTGTAATTTTATTTCACAACTTAAAAATTTTACTTTATAAGAAATGTTTATAGAATTGAAACATTTTCATATTTTGTTGAATCTGTTTAAAATGTTAATGCCTATCATTCAAAGCAATTAATTTTATGCAATGAGGATTTCGGTAGAAATTCATTATCACAAAGTATTATGAAAGATCTCTTAAAATACTTTATGTATAATTAACATTTTAGTTCTTTAAATAAAACTTTAAGCTAATTTATCAAAATTTCTTTTATTATAGGATTAGGCTTTCGTCCACGTCCACCTGAAGCTAACATAGATAGCACTTTGATATGGTTTAATGCAGATGAACAAGAAACAATTAATCACTGGGTGGAGAATTTAGAAGAATTTCTGAAACGTATGTAAAGATATCATATTTATGCAATAATAATATATTAAATAGCTACTGTTGGAGTTAGAAATAATTGTTATTATACATTGTGATATAAACCATTTGTAACATTTGAAAATTCTATGCTCAGTAAGCAAGAACTTCTGTATATAAGTTTCAAAACACTTTTCTCTCTTCAGCATAATTGGAACTCCAATTATGCTTAACCTGAAAAAGGCCATTTAAGATAACCGAAAATATTAGTTCATTTGATTTAATTAAAGAATTTACTAGAAAAAAGGGGTGTTTTGAAGCCCATTTGAAAATATCAATGTGATTAGAGCATGCTCAATTTACTGATCAAAATTTTTAGGAATTTTGAGAAAACTTCCTCCCCTTCATTTTAAAAGGGGTGTACAAGTTGTTTGTGATAAGTTGTAAAATAAAAATTAAAACAATGGGATCGGTTATTGTATACGTTAAAATAATAATTCTAAAAAATTGTAAATTTTAAGAATAAATGAGTTAAAATCACACTTTTTTTTTTTTTTAATCCAACTTCAAGAAAATTAAATGTTAATTAATTTTCTCAAATTATTAATTGTTTGTGATACCTTTATGTATTAACATTGTATCTGTAAACTGATTTTCCTGCAGATATTCAGATAGTGACTGATTTAACTTAAATGTTAACTTATATCTCAGATTTAACTTACAAATGTTTTATTTAAATTAATTTATTTAATATATAAAACAATAGTAAAAAATCTTTTTGTTTATAAAAATCATTTTATAATGTTTTATTTTTACTATATTAAAATGACTAAAAGTATCATTTCTATGTTTTGGATTAGAATACAAAAAATGAATTTTCTAAATTTTTAATTACTTTATTATGTTTGCTGTGAAATATTGAATAAATCTAGCATGAATAAGGACAGAAAAATTTATGCTAAGAATTAAAAATGAAATTGGAAATTTAAATTGTTTGTTACAAGCAATAACAAACTTAACCTAAAGTTTTCAGTTATCACTTCTAAACCTAAAATGAGTCAATACTCAATATGACTGTGCAGCGTCATCTCAACGTTGTGAACATTTCTATATTTTTGGATTAGAAACACTATATGGATTTTTATAAATAAAAATACCACTTTTACAAGAATAATCACCACCAATTCTTTGTTGTAACTAAAATAAGTTTTATAATATTGTGTATATTTACTAAATTATAGTAATTTCAGTGCAAAATTTTAAAATTTTGATGTATCATCTAGTAAACAGAATTTTTTTAATTTTGTGAAATTTATTGTGATTTAATATGAAAATTACCATCTGGATGAATTTTACAAAATTGAAAATATTTTAAAAGAATTCATCACTGGTGGTTGGTGTGAAATATGGCCGTATAGAGGAAAAGTAAGATGATGTCTGTCTCCACTCTGATTTTTAAAAAAATAATAATTTTTAACTGATGAAATATATGTTTTAAGGGAATTTAAAAATTTTTGGCAACCATGAAGACAAAAAGGAAAGAGCTATGTTCTGAAATGTATTCCATAATGAAGTGAATAAAATGGTTACTGTTTTGACACTGTCTTCAATTTTAATAAATGAAATTTATTTAAAAGTATGAATTTGTTTGGTATGAATATAATTAGATTACCAATTTTGGATTCCTTAATTTGAGTGGGAAAAGATGCTGGGGAAAATCTATAAACAATAAATTTTATTTGGAAAAAAAAAAATTAGAAACTGAATATAGTTAAGTCAATGTTGTTGTTATTCTGTTTGCATGCGAAAAATTTGAAGTCATTGAAACAATATTTCATTACTGTCATCTTTGTAAGAACTTTCATTACCATAATTCTTGTTTATTTCATTCCATCACATTCTTCAGCCTCCTGAAATTGCACACTATCCTCTGTTTTGTCCAAGTTGTTAACATATTTTTTTTTAAAACCTTTTATAATTTTCTTCAACAATCTTTCATAATTCTATTGTTCTTTTACAAGAGTACTTGGAATTTTTATAACATTTTTATCTGTGATTATGAAAATTAGATGCATTCAGTTCCCTTTCTTTTCAAAATTATTTTGGTTATAAATAAAAAATTTTTAGTTAAAATAAAAACTATTTACAGATCTCATTTAAATCATACCTAGTTGATCAGAAACTTGTACTCAAAGGATTTGTTTTATGAACAGAGGTTTGACATAGATTAAACTGTATCTCATTTTTTTTCTCCCTGTATTTTCAGTTTCAATTCAAAATATTCTCCATGTTTCTCTCAAATAATTTTCTCTCAAAGCCTCTTATATATCAAATTATGGACTGAAGTATCAATTACAAATCAAAGCTCTGCAACTACATTTTGATAGCATAAATTGTAGTTGAGAAACATCTCTTGTGATATATTGCATAGTTGCTATTAATGCAGCTTTTCTCTGATTGGCTAAGAGTTTGGCTTGCACCTTATTATTTCAGGTGACATGTTATAATAGATTTTAATGAATTTTTTTTACTGTTTTTTCTTTTTTTACATTAAGAGAAGCAAATTGCTAGTGTGAAAAGAAAGTTGAATGTCCTCCCAATTGAATAAAAATGAAAATCTTAATTTTTGGATGGAAATCCTCAAATGAGAAAGCAGTTGTAAACAAGTTTGATAGTCTGTCGAGTACTTTTTCAATGATAGTAAAGAACAGATTCAGTAAAGAAACTTTTAAAACAACAAGAAGAAAATGAAAAAAAATTCAAAAATGTTCTTTTCTAGATGTAGATGAATGTATAATAAAATGGTTAGTGCAATGAGTTTCTCTTAGCAGAATGATGTTACAAAGAGCCAAGGATTCTGGAAAAGGACTTGGCCATAGCAAACTTAGCCAGCAACAGATAACTCGAGAGTTTCAAAAGTAGACACAACATAGTTTTCAGAAAACTTTGTGGTCAAAATGTGTCAGGTCTCAAAGTGTTTGTGAATAGTGGATCAAGGAGCTCTGTTCTCTCATGCAAGGCTGAGCCAATTCATATCTTCAACACAGATGAAACAGACCTTTTTTCTCCGTGTTTACCCAACAGAACAGCAACAATTAAGGGAGAAGAGTGTGTACTGAGGTGTAACAGTACTCTTAGCAATTAAACTGGAATTGAAAACTTCTACTAATGATGATTAGTTGTTCTGCAAAGTCCAGATGTTTCTCAAAAGTGAAGTTTCTTATAACATACAAAACAAACCAGAAAGCTTGGATGAAAAGTGAAATCTTCAGTGACTAGTTGAAAAGAATTGACAAATGTCTGGGTTTAAAAAAAGAATTTTTCTTATCTATGACTGCAATACTCATTTCAACCTCCCTACTTTAAAAACACATCATTATAATGTTTGTCTCCAAATACATCCAAGCTGCAACCACTTCAGATCATTTGAAGTTTCAAAATGGGATACAAAAGAGAAATGGGTTGAAGACATCTAGATGCCATCAGTAATGGCAATACCCATTATCAATGTTTTGGATGCTATGAGGATGATAGACTATGCTTGAAAGAATGTTAGAGAAGACAGATTCCCTGTAACATTCCCCAGTAATGTTGACAGTGTCAAGAAGTGAGAGGAGTTTCTGACAACAATGAAATAGGATCAGACAGATTCAACTAAAATTGTTACCACAAAAGAAGTGGAAAAGACCATTGAAATATTGAACTTCCTTGAATCTCAGGAAGATTAGTCAGGATGCATTTGTGGCTATTGCTAACCTTCAAAAAATTGTCCAGTCAAAGAAAGTCAGGCATTAGAAACTATCGACAAACTATTTCTACTAATGGATGTTAAAAATGTTTTTATTTATACTTAATTTAGGTAAACAAATTTATGTATTTAATATGATCATAATTAAAAAAGAAATTTACATTTCACAACAGAGTAAATTTTGCACTAAATTTTCAACAATGTTCTCCAAGTTTATGATTGCTTGATTAATAGTCCTAGAAGTAAAAAGTTATCAAAATAAAATTTCTGTAGATATTACCAAAATCGACCGACTTCTGTTGTATATGATAAAAACAATTGGCTTTATTTGCTTATTCAAAAACAATTGTGCCAAACAATTTCAGTATAGTTTGAGCTTCATCATGACAGGTCATAACTTTCCTGGTATTTAGCATTATTGAACAATCGGTGCATTAAATTTGTGTCAGTTTAAATTTGTCTGTACAAATTTATTGAAATTGAAGAATATTTTAATCAGACTCTAATATAGGTTGAAGGCAATTTTTTTGTCACTTTAAAACTGGGGAGATAGTCAAGATCATTTCAGAGTTGACGTAGCCTGTTTTTTGAACTTTTGAGTTTATCATCATCATATCAATATGTAAAAATTAAATTAATCTAAATTTACCTTTCAGACTTAATTTTTTATTAAATCCAACAAAAAATTCTGAAGAAAATATTATGTATGTTTTACAAATTGTAAATTTGTGTTGTATGGCAAAACCATTTCAAAGTTGACACAAAATAAAACATTGAGGAAGAGTCAAATCAGAAGTTTACTGGACCACCTTTGGCCTGAATTACATGAAGAGGACTTTGCATACTGTTAATCAATTTATTAATGATATTCTGCCAAATTTCTGATCAAACCTTAAATAATTCTTCTTTGTATACTGATAAATATTTTCTATGGCTAAGAAGAATACAGTGGTTTAATTTGTCCCACAGATATTCTATTAAATTTAAGTCTGGTGACTGCGGTAGCCATTCGTGATCTTTATCATTATCATTAAAATATTTTCTGAGAAACAATGTTGTATGTTTGGGATCATTGTCTTGTTGAAAGACAAATTCATTTTCAATCCCCAATTTCCTTGTTGATGCCATTAAATTGTCTTCAAGTATCTGTTTGTAATCTACTGCTTTCATGATTCATGAATTTGAACAATATTGCTCATTCCAAACCCTGAAAAACACCCCCAAACCATTATGTAAGTTGAGTGTTTTATTGTTCGCACAGTTTTACTTTTATCGAATACTTGATTTTTTTTCTTTATCCAAATAAATTTTTATCATTTAGCATCCTGCATCTCTCGTTTTGACTCATCACTCCAAATAACACACTTCCAAAACACTAGAGGCTTGTCCACAAATTTTTGGGAAAAGCTAATCTTTTTTCACTGCTGAAATCATTGGTTTTCTATGAGCCACTCTTCCATGGCAACCCTTTTTATTTAATCTTCTCTTAATAGTTGAAACACTGGCTTCAAAAGTAAGCTCTTATTTTTTTTCTGTAGCTGTTATAAAAAAGCTTTTGGTGGCAAATCGTGGCATCTTCTCTTAATGTTGTGACCTTAGGGCAGTGTCCCTGTAGTAAATTTCTCACTGTATTGATATTTAAATATTTATCCACTACTTTTCTGACTCCTTCTCATGATATTTGGTGCTTTTTTGCAATAATATCAAGAGAATCGCCATTTTTATGCTCATGTACAATCTGCACTCTTTCTTTGAGACTCAATTCTCTCTTCTTTGGTACTAAAAAAAACTATTGACTATTCTGGAATTAAATTTTGTGTTATATTCAATTTAAAATTCATTTCTTTTTGTACATACAATGTTTTCTTTGTTGTCAACTTTCAATTGATATAACAATACTTCACTTGTCGCTCTTCAATTGTTCATTAGTGAAACAAACTAATCAGTTATCTATTGTTTTATGGAAATTAGCAAGGCTATTGCAATATGCAAAATAGTTAACAGACCAGAAATGCATTTTTTTCCTTAAAATGTTGACAACTGAAAAAAATTGTTTTTTTAACTTTGAAATGATCTTGACTACATTGATTAATATTTAGGCTAATACAGTAGTATCTTTAGAAATGTGTTTAACTGCATTCATAATTTTACTCTACTAAATTTTTATCATTGACAAATTACCACTTAGCATTTGTTGTTCTTTAAGTTTTCACTTAGAAATTTTTACAGAAGATTTGTAGAAATGCCATATAGTACGAGGGATACCAGTACATTTATTAATGCATCTAAAAATTGTTTTAAAAAGAAACTTTGCTTAAAATTAATAACATTTTTAAATTTTAAAGTATGTCTTGGTTTTTAAAATTTTTCGTTAATTCTTATGATTTTTCAAAAGATATAAATCGGATTACAGCTTAAGTATGGAATGCTGTTTGTGCTCGAAAGAAAAATTTTTAAAGTAGCTTACTTCAATGTTATACGCTCGGAAAGACATTCTTTTTATTTATTTTTCCCACTACACGGCTCTATTTTCTATCGAACCGTTCTGTTGCATCTTTGAAAGCTTGACAATAATACATCAAAGACACTAAAGAAATTTTTAAGTATAACGTCTTACTTTCAAAAAGTTGATGTTTCAAACTTTTGAACTTTGATAGCAAGCAAAAACTTATATTTTTATAACGAATAATTGTATTATACATNGATAATTGACGTTTTGGATAATCGACGCTCTACTGTATCAGCAAGGTTGCGATTGAAGTTTTCATCTCTTAAACATGAATGTAGAGCATCTCGACATTCACATTTTAGAGATGGAAACTTCAGCTGCAACCTTGCTATTACCAAAGTGATAATTATTACAGCAAATAAAAATGTCAAAATAATTAAGATCAAATGCTTTAAAATTAAAATTTAGTCAGTCAGTTCTCTTATTGAATTCCACATAGCATAAAAAAAATTAATACAAAAGCAATAGCAATAACGACGAGCAATAAAAATTTCATTTTCCTTTTTACTTAGTTTAAATTCCAAGAACAATACACATGACAGCAGTGACCTTCCATTTTAGGCTATTTATCCATTAAAAAGAAATATTTTTAAAAATACATGCCTTTTTGTTTTTTATAAAAAGAGATTTACATGTTTAAAAAAATTTTTAAAAAACTTCATTTACATAAAAGTAGCTCTAGAAAAGTTTAATGCCATTGTTACTTCTGGGACTGAAACTGAATAAAAGGAAGATTGAATTTTATGGATTTTTGTCTTAATTTTCTAGTAGTGATGAAAATTCTTTTTTTGAAGATTTAATTAATACATATTTTATTCTTAACAGCTTAAGTTAAAACCTCTTGCTTACAGTTACAATATGCTAAGATTTAAACTTTAACATTTTTTTTAATAATAAAAAGAAAAATTGAACACAAATAATAATTAAACTAAGAAAATTTAGAAAACATTTTATTAAAGTTATAACTTGTTTATCCAAGATACTGTTAGTTATTACTATAATAATTAACTCAAAAATGTTCATATGTTTTTTCATTACATTATGTTGAATCTACAATCAAAAGGACCTGCTAAAATACACACTTTTAATCAATAACATTTTTATTTTGTCAAACAAATTTTTATGGTTAAAATAAAACAAAATAAAGATATTTGTTGATCTTGATCAGAAATATTAGCAACACTCAGATAGCGATAATACTTTGTAAAAAGAAAAACGCCCTTGTTTAAAATTAATATTAAAGCGTAATACAGTACTTTTAATTGTGGTTGTTAGTTACTTATTGATCGGAAATAAATTATTGATTGTTTTAATAAACATTCCTTTTAGCAAAAGTGTACTATTTTGCTTTGTTACTAACTTCTGGAACCTAACCATGTTTTGCATTAATCCTTAGTTCAGGTTGCATTTGTTCAATCAAGAACTGCGTATTTTTTTTTTTTTTTAGAATTTGTGTTTGAATACCAAATTGTTTGAGTTGGAACAGTTCAAGATACCATCATATTTCATTTGTCTTTTTTATAAATGATTACTTTCCTACTGTTAAAAAAAGTTTAATAACACTTGCCTTAAAATGTTTAAATAAACTTTAGTAAAAACAAAAATTAAGCTATAAAAACAACAGTGACAGTCTTAAAGGCTAGTCTGAAAAAACAATAATGTCCTGTGGTTGATAGGAAAGTTAGTGCTTTTTTTTCCTTTCTTGTTCCATCAGTTTTCATTAAACCCAACACAAAACAAATTTAAAGTTTTAATATTCTAAAACCTATGGACAAATTTTAGATAACATGAATGCTTACTTGAATAAAAAAAATTTATCAAATAAAGATGTTTGCACTTTAAAGTTGTGAATCTTTGTACGGGGGATTTTCCCAAATTCTTGAACCATGTTAAGAGTGAAACCAGAAACATGTAGTACAGGGGGACATCTCCAATTTTCAAACTGTTAGAGCAAAACTATGTTGTAGAAGTGCTGTGTTGTATGAAGGATACTGTATCTAATTATTAAAAATGACTGACTGCCAATAAAACTACTATAATTATAATCTGGTAATTTTTGATATTTTCAAATATACTTTCAGTTAAAGCATTAAATTACTGCGTTTTAATTGAATACGGTGTTTGTTTCATTCAATGCAAATAAAAATCAAATTAATGCAAATTAAGCATACTTGTGTTAAATTAAAAATGCATTTATATATAGAAAATTATTTACTTGATAAATTATTTTCCAGTATATTTTTTTCATACCTGGCCACTGTTTTAAAATTGTATTACATTTTTATTCAGAATAAAATTTTAAATAGCAGAAATTATATTACTTAAAATATACTGTTTGTTTTGTTGAAACTTGTGTGGTTTTTTTAGTTTAATTTTTAATTGATAAGAATAAAATTAGTAAGTTTTCAAAGACCATTGACATGAATATCTATTTATTACAGCAAATATAGATGTAATAATGATGATTGTTAACAATAAAATATCTATTTTATTTATAGATCATTATAGTATTTAGTTATAGAAACTTGTAGGAACTTTAAATAAAAATTAGTACATTAATGTGTTCACTGTAACATTAATTGTAGCATTATTGTAATTTAATCATAAAATATCAATAATGAGCATAAGGCAAGTTTCATTATCAAATGACTATCTTGCTTCGCTTTAAAATATGCATAATACCGTCTTTCCCCAAAAATAAGACAGTGTCTTATATTAATTTTTGCTGTGAAAAATGTGCTAGGTCTTATTTTCAGGGAATGTCTTATTTTTTCCAGGAAGAAAAATTCACATTTATTATTGAACAAAAAAATTCCCAAGTCACTTAGACGAGAGTGATGTATATCTGGTGTGTCGAGCTGTCACCTTTTTTATAGTGTCAACATCGGACTTGATGACCAATTAGTGCTTACTAAACCGTAGCACTATGCAAATGTCATGTAGTGTGATTCCCAGCCAACCAATTAGTTATCACCAGCCGTAACGTTATGCAAATCTGTGATTCCCAAGCCATAGTCTTATGCAAATCATGCCGTGTGGCGTAATTGTCTGCTGACCAATCAGTGGCTGTACTTTCAAAAAGCCAACTGCCACTTTCAACCATTTGTCGATGACCGTTACAACTAAAAAGAACTTTGCTAGGTCTTACTTTCAGGGGGAGGTCTTATATTTCGCAATTCAGCAAAATCTGTGCTAGGTCTTATTTTCTGCGGATGTCTTATTTTCGGGGAAACACGGTAATACATTGCATAATTTATTGAGTTTCAACTTTTTTACTAATTACATATGATCTATGTATAATAAATTTAAATTGTTTCTACCCTATGGGTACTAAGAGGGCCTCTATTTTTTAGCAAGCCTATTATGCATTTGGCAGTCCCACAATGTGGTGGCCAGGCAGTGAGAGACAAGGTCTGACATATCTGGACTGACGACCCCTGAAAAATTATTAGTGTTTTTCAACCCTTAGATTCTATCTTGAGTCCCTCCAGAGTGGTAGACTGCCATCTTAACTTCTCGGCTATCCAGCCATCACTTAGTCAGTAATGGTTTAAGTCAGGTGTATCCAACCTTTTTGTTTCTCTGGGCCGCAATGGAAGAAGCGAAGGCGTTTTGGGCCACAAGTATATATAATATAGGCTATACTTGTGGCCCAGTATACAAGTATATTTAAGGATTAACATGTCTAGATTATAATAATAAGTATTAAAACTTTATCACGAAAATGGATATTTTAAAAAATTACTTCTACAGACACTTTCAATTTTTATGTAGAAATAGATCATCATCATCAACCATTATCAATCCACTGCAAAATGAAGGTCTCTCCAAGCCTCTTCCACAATCTTTTGTTTTCAGCACTTCACTTCCATGTTGTGCCAAGATGCCTCTTGATCTCATCAACCCACCGAGGGTGAGGACGTTGTCTTGGTCATTTTCGATCTCTTGGTATCGAATCAAGAACTTCAGAGGTGCAGCGATGGTCAGTTCTTCTTGCAATATGTCCAGTCCACTGCCACTTGAGGGATTTTACTCTAGCGATGATATCAGTAACTCCTGTCATTTTCCTGATTCATGTTATATGTTTCTGATCGCTCCTTGTTATGCCAAGCATACACCTTTCCATGTTCCTTTTGGGTAGTCTGTAGTCTTTGGATCTCTGATTTTCTAAGAGTCCAAATTTCTGATCCATAAGTGAGAACTGGCAGGACACACTGATCTGAAACCTTGCGTTTCAGGCACAGGGGCATCTGTTGATTTCTCAAGACTATACTATTCCTACCAAAAGCATTCCAGCCAAGTTTTACACATCTGTTTATTTCCTCCTTGATGTTGCCATCCATTGATATTCTTTGTCCCAGGTAAATGTAAGCATCTACCTTTTCCAATTCCATGTTATCTACTAGTAGTGTTTTTTCACATATGAAACTGTTGTACATAATTTTCATCTTGTTCAAGTTCATCTTTAAACCAACTTCTTTACTTTTGTTTGCAAGTTCTTGAATGTTCTGGAGCTCTGAAGTTCATGTCCTGGAGCTCTGAAGGGCTATCTATAATGATGGTTACGTCGTCAGCAAATTGAAGATGGGTCAGATGGTCTCCATTTGGGGCAAGGGGCATGAAGGGGCAAACGCAAAAGTTTGCTTGCTTCAAGATACCAACGATATTAAAAGGTGATACTATCTCCCCAAAACTTTTTTACAAATGTATTAAAGTGTTTTTTTCAATCGATGAACTGGGAGAATAAAGGTGTACTGATAAATGGAGACTTAGAAATAGATAAATTCATTTATTATAAGAGACAAACAAAAATTTATTTGAAAAACACAAATATTTGTTTTATTTGAGTCTCTAATTAATAAAAAGCAAGGAAACACCATTTTAAAGTGCATTTTTATTCAACTAATATATTTATAAAAAGAATATGTAGCCACATTTGGCACAATGTAGCCAAATCTTGCAATGCTGGAAGAATACTAAATACAGCTGGAGTTGTGACTTAAAGGATTATAGACCCAAATGGGGGGGGAGAGAAAGGACAAAAGATAAAGAAGTGAGGAAAGTTGGAAAATTAAGGGTTAATATTTACATAACAGAAGATCTATTTAACCTTTCTCACTACTTTTTATCTTTTGTCCTTTCTCTCCTTTCCCCAAATTTGGGTCTATAATCCTTTGAGTCACAACTCCATCTTTATTTAGTAATCCTTCCTCATTCACATGTCTCCAAGTATTTGAAAATATTTTCTTTCCACTCAAAAATAAAATATGAATAAAGGTTTATGACTTTGTGAAACTTCTATTTTGAGTTTATGCCTTGAATTAAATAAATAAAGTTTTTTATTTTTCGGTTTTGTTTACACATTTATTGGGCCGCATTGGAACTTGCCTTGAGCCGCATGCGGGCCGTGGGTTGGACATCCCTGGTTTAAGTTAATCAATGAAATTTGAATGTAAATTTTTCAATTAATTTTAAAAACGAATACTTTTTTTTATATTTAAACATTTGTATATAAGAGTAAATAATAATCTAAAAACAATTTGAAATAATGTATTTAATATATTAACTTAATGGTGTTCTAAGAATGTAAATTTAAAATATATTCTAAATTTTCCAAATTTTACAGCATATAAATCACAGCGCAATGTAAGCAGCTGCAGCATAGACCAAGGACCAGGAGATGACAAAACTTGTTATTTCTCTATTGACAAAATTAGTGATAAGTGTTCCAAAAGCAGTTCTTATGGCTATCCTGCTCGTACACCATGTGTCCTTATTAAGTTGAATAGGGTTAGTCTTGTAAAAGCTTAAAAAAAAGCTTAAAAGCCATCTTCAATAAATTATTAATTATAAAATATAATTGTAATTAAATAATCCTTCAGCTAATAAATGAATGTTTTTTATAGATTTATAATTGGGTTCCAGAGCCATATCAAAATGCTTCAGACTTGCCATCTGGGATACCTGAAGATATAAAAATGATTTATTCACCAGATTATGTATGGATTTCTTGTGTAGGAGAGGTAACAGATGTCTATTATGAAATACATTATATGAATTAAATTGAATATAATCTTTAATTTTATTAGCATTGTTATAGTATTTTCATGTTTATGAAAATTATACCAAATTATAAATATTAATGCAATTTTTAACTTTTTAATATTTAAGATTTTTTAAAATTTTTAATAATTTAAAGCATGTAACTGATAAAACTTTATTTTTATGTAGAATGCAGCAGACAAAGATAACATTGGTGACGTTGAGTATCTACCTCAACAGGGTATTTCAGTAAAATTCTTCCCGTTCAAGAATCAAAAGGAATATCTTTCTCCATTTGTTTTTGTTCGCTTCAAGGATATAGCAAAAAATGTTTTAGTGAATATTGAATGTAAAGCTTGGGCTAAAAACATCAAATATGATAGAGGAGATCGTTTAGGAAGTGTACATTTTGAATTATTGGTGGATTAGAATTTATTATAAACAGTGTCATTCATCTGCTTAGTTGATTTGCCAGCTTCACCTTTGTCTTTTTTCTCTTGTTCTCGTATGGTCATTTTTTATATGGAGACAAAATAGCTTTAATTCGTCGTCTTCCATATTTAGATATTTCAAATTTGGATAATGTTTCTAATTTCCATAAATGTTTTCTGTTAAGTCTTTTAATCAGGACATATATTTAAAATCAAAATGATCAAATATATAATGTACAGATTATTTAGAGTAGCTTAAAATCAAACTAGCATGTTTAAGAATTATTATTTTTGTTGCTCAGATATAAACTGGAGTATTGTTCCAGTCTGTACTGGTATTTTATCACCAAAAAAGGTGCTGCATTTAATCATTTGCTCAGATAGAGCAGATGTGCGATAATCATCTGACCTTCAGTCACAAGAAACAATCCAGTCAAATATATTTAAAGAGGGTCAGATAATTCTAAGCACAATTTTTACAGGTGGGCATTCTTCCACAAAATAATGATCTGCCAGAAAAATAGTGTTCAGGATTAAATGTATTGTGAAATCAGTTCTGTATTATCAAAAAAGTTATTATTAAAGCCACAAAAATTGAAATCCAGATATATTCTGAAATATTTAGAAGTTGTTCCATTAGTGTTTTTGTGTAAAATTTCTGTGAAATAGCAAAATAATAGATTTTAATGGAAAAAATGAGAATTTCTATTAGTTATAGTCTGATCTGAAGAGATACAAAAGTGTTACTTTATCTGCAGGTTTGTAGCCAAATTGTCCCTGCCAATGTAAAGAGATGGCTATCCGTTTAGGGGCCATGTAATATATATATATAGAAATATATAAAATAAAAAAAATATATATATATAAATAAAAATATATATTATATATATAAAAATAAGACAAAAAAAGATTCCTTACTTTAGATAAAATAGAATGTAAAGATGTGGTTATTATAAATTTCTGTTAATCTTTGATGTTAAAGTTTTAGTTTTTAATGCCTTTCAGGCAAATATAATCAACTGTGCTTCCCCAGATGAATCAACAGTATTAGTCGGATTATAGGGACTTGGATAAAAATCAGCAGAGTACTTCACAAGACGTCTGCAATCTCCAAGCTTTTACAAAAAGGTGAAATTGGCCAGATCTATATATTTATCATAAATACCATTTTGATTTTCTTCCCTTTCTACTGTTAAGAAGCCTGGCAAACAATAGTCTAGAGGACAAACTATGCACAAAGTTAGGGCTAGATGGAAAGCTTTGTGTTCAAAGATCATCAGAATATTCATCAGATCTATGTTATATTACAAAGCTTTGCTATATAACAGTGCTGTTTCATGGCCAAAAGACATTAGTCCTCACCATGTGGGGAATAAGCACTGTTTAATAGTATATTGGACAATTGTTGGTTGTAGTGAGAGTATGAATAAAAAAGAAAATATGGAATGGATTACTTTCTTTTAAGATTTAATTTTCACAGTTACAAAAGTGAATTTTGATTGTTTATAAATTATTTTTACCTATAATAAATGTTTTATGAAATTTGACAAATCCATAAATAAAGTAATGTACTGTATGAGTTGTTAGGATGCATTTTCTATCACTAGGTAAGTGATTACATTAATTTTGTAATTTTCATGACTCTCTTCAAATTTTTGAATTTTAAACTATAAATATTTGTAATTACTCCATTTTAGTAATAACAATCAAATTAAATCATAAAGGATTACTGACTTTGCTTCTACGGATTTTGACTGTTAGATTTGGAAAATTAAATTATTTCAATCAATTAGTGTTAGAATAGTATTATTTTATATAATTCTGACATGTGGAAGTGTCCTTATAAATCAGTGTAATTGAAATCAAAATCATGAAAGTAAGACAGTGGTACAGAAAGATCGAATTGTTTCTTTTAAAAGTACTTTAATGAGTACAGTACATTGTCATGGTAATGGTATTTGAATTAGGACTTTATGAGAATGAGAACAAAATTGAATTTATAATAAAATAATTATTTAAATAGCTTTCTGCTGAATCTGGTTTTTATCATTGAAATATATTTTAAATTTCATAATGGAAACTATAACTTTAAAAAAACTAAATCTAAATAATCAGGTTAAAAATAAGGAAAAATTTGGAATAGTAACAGCTATTTCAATAATTTCACCTCTAATTAGCACAATTGCTGTATGACAAACAAAATTTATCATGAGACGTAGCACATTACGACAGTCTGCCTCCGAAAATTTTTGTAGGCGAATCGATTCAATTGTCGTTTAAATCAATTTTTGTGAAATATGTACAGTACTGTGCAGTAAGACTCACTGTCGTCTAGACTGGTGGTGCTCAAACTGGTCCGCAACGAGATTTCACTTTAAGAAATACAGTAATACCCCGAACTTACGCGATAGGTGGGCGCGTAAGTCGGGGTATAATTTCGCATATAAATACATACAAATAATTTTTAATTGGGGCCGGAGACTAAAGAAAACAATAATTTAGAAAAAAATGTTTATTAAAGTGTTAGATAATACATATGTATAACAAATTAGGCCTATATTATTTTACAATTTTTCACATTTACTCGATTATTAAGCCATAATTTTAACATTGTTTCCATTTCAGCGATAATACTGTGACGTTTACGAATGATGCTGGAATTTAAAGATTGAGCATTTTTTACAGCTTCGAGAATTTTTCTTTGCCTTTTATAATTGTTCTGACCGACAATTCCGGTGGATCAAACTTCTTTGCCAATTCACAAATTTTCATTTTTGTATCGAAGTCTTTAATAATGGGTACGTTCGTAAAGTCAAACGAGTTAAACGCGTTAGTAACGAATCGTTCGAAAAGTCTAACGAAATAGGAATAACGATGACGTCATTCTCGTTTAACTCGTTCGACTTTACGAACGTACCCAATGTTAACTTTACATTCCAAAGATAAAGTTTTTGTTTTCTTGTTTGATGCTGAAGAATTAATTCTACTTCGTTTGTGTCTCTCTCGAGTCTTCGTTTGTTCGTAGTGTCTCTCGAGTCTCCGTAGATATAACAAACACAGAAATAAATAACACAATAAATTGTAGCTATGTGTCGATTCCGCGCTACACATACGAATATGTAAGATGAACAATAGTGTGGGGGGAGTGAATAATCAAGGGTTGCGTGGCGCTCAAACAAAAGACGAATCGACGAGGTTTGAAAATCGCGTAACTCCGGGTTCGCGTAAGTCGGGGTATTACTGTAATTAAAATTATGAAACTTTAACAACCATTTTACAACTACTATTTTATTATTTAAACGGTCTTAGGGTTGGATTGCGATCGAAAACGGTCCACAAACATTTTTCATAGTGATTGGAACAGAGTTTTATTTTTTGTAATTATTTTAATTTTTAAATTGAATTGAAAAGAAATGCATTTGAATTCCATTTTATAATAATGATCAGTGGCGTAGCGTAGTGGGGTGGCAAAATTTCACAATAAATAATAATATCTTGTAAAAACTTGAACCATTTCATCACATATTTTCGTCGCATTTACGATTCCGGACCGATTGAAATGAGCACGAAAAGTGTCGTCATCCGGATAGTCCGGGATTTCGTACACAACCTGTTGACCCTTTTTTTTTGTACGAATCATTCGTATTCATATACACCTCCAATGTCCAATACAGCTAAGTCATCTAGATTGCTTACGTTACTCCTACCCAATTCTCCGTAATCGCTAACTGAACCGGCATGCACTGCATGTTATTCTTCACATTGCAAAATGACATACGCATGCGTCAGGAACTTCTGTTCGAACAAACCTCACCTGCCGTCCGGGTCGGCGATTTTAAAAAGGTGGCAACACTAGCACGGAATTTTTCATTACTTATTCTGTGACGAAACTGAATTTTAGTTATTTAGGTATCTCAATTTAAAAAAGGGGCGGCGAAATTTTCCTTTGCCCTGGGCGGCTGACACCCACGCTACGCCACTGATAATGATTATCTAATTTCATAATGTCCGCGAGGGATTGGATTGGGAGAACTGGGGCTGTATTTTGGTCATTGTCTCTCACAAGCCGGTCGCTGATTGGCTAATCATTTGTTTACTTCGAGAGATCATCGCGTCTCCAAACGCGATTCTGGACAATTTTTTTCTCTCGTTTGTCAGAGATGAGTAGATAGTTTTCTTTCGTCTTTCGCCTCGATTTCGTTATATCAAATATGGACGACTTGGATGCTACTCGGGCTGTACAAACGTATTAGAGAACGTTCTCTATCTCGAAAAAAATATTTCGAGAGAAAATGCTTTGATTTTTTTTCAGTGCCTACTCGGAAACTCCACTGATTCCATTTTTTAATTATCTTCATTAACATCACATTTTCTAAGATTAATTATTTAACTATTTAAGATATTATTAGATGGTAATATTTCGAAAAAATCTAAGTACGTATGCTTTTTTAACTTAGGTTATTAAAATTTTTATTTAAGAGACAAATTGACATTACAATCTGTAAAAAACGTTATAAAACAAAAAAACATAACTTCGTCAAAATTATGTGCTTTCCTTGCCACATGATCTATGATTATGTACTCTGCATTTTCGAAAACTTTACAATGTCATTGGTTAAAATTCTATACCGTGTTGCCCGCGCATATAACCTGAACATATATAATCAACCTAGTAATATCGTGACGTCGTCAAAAGACCTCTCGCCGTAAAAGCTTTTAATCACGTGACCTGTTTGCGTCTGGATTGCGGTGGAGGTCCAGCTAACGAAGTTTTTACGGCGACGGTGATGCCCCAAGTGTTGAAAGTAAATACTTCTTCGCACATGAATTGGTAAAAACGGAAGACGATTGTATATGTGATATATCGATATAAAGACAATGATTATATTCTACGAGTTTTTTTCTGTACTATAATTACAAATGTAGTAAAAATAATATCTTTACTTTCATATATTAACTTTTATTATCGTATTATTAAGATAATATACAGCACTTATAAGCTTAGCTTTTTTATTATATACTCCTCTAAATTGAAAGATTTTCCTTTGACATCCATTATTATAATCGGGTTACCTCTTGTCGTAGATACACGAATACTTTCGGATGTTTTCGATAAATCTTTCCAGGTCTATTCTAGAGCAGCCACGAGTATACAAAAGCTCATTTTCCGCCATTTTAGCACCGTGTCACAATGACCTATATTTCACTGGCTTCTGATTGGTGGAAGGTACCGCTTTACGGTCGTATTCGCGTCGAAAGTTGAACACTGCTCAACTCGCTTTTACGCTGGTTTTATGACCTGCTCAGGGTAAAATCTCGGGGTCACGTGATTAAAAGCTTTTACGGCGAGGGGTTTTACGCCGTTTTTACTATAGTGGAGTCTCGCCATAAGTGACCAGAATATGGCCGTGGTCTAGGTGGATGAGGGCACCAGCATTCATCCACCTTCACTCATCCTCCCCTCCCTCGGCCCCGATTAGAATCGGGGTCTAGGGAGGGAAGGTTCGCGCTTATTCACTTCAGTTTCTTCATCCCCGCTGATAACGTGATTTTCAACAGATGCAACAATAGTTTTCATGGGTGGGTCCGGATATCTCGGTACCCCCTCGCCATTTGGTCGTCTTGCGGGCTTGACTGACCCTGTGATGGTTAAGAAACCCTATACAGTATTCCATAAAATGGGAATAATAATTTTATTTTATGGTGGTAAATTAATTGGATAGTGGATAATTCTAGATGACAGATGTGGTCAATTCAAATGGAAGTTAATTTTTTTTTTCAGTGGAAATCGAAACACAGTTAACGTTGGATTTTTTTTTTCAATTAAACATTCTTTTGGGCGTTAAGACAGCTCACTTATTTTTCTCCTTGATCCTCATGGGTCCATAAAGTTAAGGCTGAGACACAGCATATCCTGTAGATACACACAAATTTGAACAAGCCTAAGGTACTGGGTCGGAAAACCCAGGACTTTCGGAGAGTGGTCTGTCCGGAAATGTCGGATCCCGTCCTTCACATCATCCGGCCGACCCTATTTTGGGCCTGGCCGAACTAAAAAAAACTTGCAGAAGAGTCTTAGTGCCCGCAGGACGGAAAGGATTTTTAAAATTAGTAATGTTCTGTAGCTTTGCCGCTGGGAACTTGTAAATGGAATCGAGATTTATTTTCGGTACTTATTTTGTAAACATCCAGAAAAAAAGCATATAATCTTAATTTTTACGATTGTTCATTACATTAATATTGGTATCAAATTTACTTTCGAATCATACAAAATTCAATTGCCATTTTTAAAAAATAATTCGATAATATCTTGATTCTATGCGGTAGAAAGCCAGCTTTAAAATCAAGTAATCAGGGAATATTGACGTAAGCATCTTCATGACATTTTTAACTAGAATATGATTGGGTAAAATATTGTATGCTGGGATTTGTAGAAAACTAATTTTTTAGACGTGAGATACCGTTAGCATTTGGAATAAGATCAGTGAGCATTTCTATTCTGTAGAATACTGCTTGAAAATACATATTTTCTACATAGGTTCGACTAGATATATAGGCTATATCTCAAACATGTTTTCTCCGGCATAAATTTCGAGATATTGAATTTTGGCCGAAAATAAATTATTTTTTTCATGTTTACTCAATTTTCTCCCAAAACCTAATATATATAAACAAGGGGAAACAGGAGGGTGCAGCAAGTTTAAAAAAAATGTTTTAATTAAGATATTTCTTCTCCGGTACATAGTAAAAAACTTTGAATCGTTTTTATTTTACCTACATGTAAATTGATAGAGGATATCAATTTACATCATCTTGCCCCCCCGCCCATTGGCTGGCGACGCCCTTGTATATAAATATGGATTGAAGTGTCAATTACAAATTCGAAGTTCGGCGACCACATTTCGATAGCAAAATTGCAGTTGAGAAACATTTCTTGCATTTTCAGTACATAGTTGCAATTAATGCTGCTTTTCTTTTATTGGCTATGAGTTTGGCTTGGCTTATATCTTATTGGTTGAAGAAAGTCAAGTATCAAACTATTTCTATTACAGCATATCAAAAATGTTTTATTTATACACTAGTAGCCTGGGACGCCCCCTAGTGGGCGTTATTTACAAATTTCCATGAGGCTTCCTTTGACTTTATTGTTCCTATCAATATGCGGTACAGCTCTGTTAAAGTCCCAATGGTAAGATTTACCCTCCAAATGAAGAGGTGGCGACCCCCCAAACTGTAGCCCCTGTGCGAACAATAAAGTCAAAAGAACCATGCCCCTATTCGCGACCCTTCGCGAGATATAAGCCCCTGAAATAATAAATTCCTATTACAAATATACTGAATTATTTATATTGTTATATTGACCAAATAATAATTTATGGGCCAAATGAATAATAATAATTTATATTGTTAATTTAAATAATAATTAAAATTGTTAATTTGAATGTTTGAAATATGACACACGATAGGGGCGCCTCTAGTGTCCGTTATCAAACGGTTACGCGGACAGATCCGTTGAATGGGTTACATATATATAGATAGATAGATAGATTATGCAGATGTGTACTCGCTAGTGTATTAATAAAATACCGTACCACCAATCAAACCTATTAAACTATTACTGTTTACTGTGAGGCCCACCAGTGACCAAGCGGTAAAAAAAAAAAAAAAAAAAAAAAAAGGGGCCAAGCAGTCTTCGTACCCTGAACACTGGGAGTTCGGTCGTGGGTTCGCCCTCTCTCGGACAGGCTGGCCACGTGGAGTTTTCCGGGTTTTCTCCAAGTCTGTAACGTCTAAATAGGACCAGTTTCCCTTAAAAAGACCTCTCGGAAGGCATCTCCCCTAGGCAGATCGCCCAAGTGTTGCGTTGTCATAACTTAACAAGCAAACTGTTTACTGTGTAGGAACGTAATTTTTTTTCGTTCCCGTGAAATTCGAAATGAACAGGCTCAACTATATATATAGTTGAGCCTGTTCATTTCTTCAAACTAACTTTATATATATATAAAGTTAGTTTTAGAGCTATATAAAGTTCATACAGAAATGAATTTAGCGTTATAGAATTTATTGGAGAAAATTACAATTAAACGTTTTCTGCCTCGCCGTTATTAATAATTACAAGAAACAATTTCTGACAAATGTTCAGCAGATTTTTTTTCTTAACACGAATAAAATTAAAATATTTCAGGTATAGCAGAAAGAATAGTCATCGATCTTTTGGTGATGAATTGTGTTCAAAATAGTTCTGAAAAGTAAAATAAATTTTTCAAATGATGATGTAGCAAGTGCAACCACATCAATATTACAGATGACATTTAAATGATAAAAGGATCAAATTCAAAAATATTACACGATCGTTCAAGATATATATCAGCAACTATCTATCATTAAAATAGAGATTTATTCGTGTGAATTCTACATAATCCTATAAAACCAAAAATAAGAGAATAGATTATAGCAGGAGTGCCGAACTTTTTTGAGCCCGCGTGCCATTTAATGAGCATATTTCTGCGTGCAAAAGTATCTTTAAAGCTAAGTTTTAAACTTCAAATAACGATATTTAAATAAATTAAACGAATATGCTTTACTTAGAATAAATGTAAAAAAGCTGATTGGAAACAGGATTATTTGAAAAAGACATATTTCGATTTATCATCTGTTACGTGCAAGATGATTTCTTCTTACGTGCCACAGGTTCGCCACTCCTGGACTACAGTATGTACAATATTTGAAGTGCAGTATGTTTTGCAGTGAATACAGATGCTTTATTTTCAAGTAATAATTTTGAAATTCATGAATGTTTCGTAACATATTAAACTGTTCGTTTGTGCGTGTGTGTACGTGTACGCACAAGTTTAAAATCGGGGATTCTTTCTCGATGACCCTGTATTATGGTCAAAGCACGAATCGTTCCTCGTGAGTTGAGATTTCGATGAAAAGCGTAACATTACTACTTTTTCATATCATATAAAAATATTAAAGATGAATATTATTACTTCAACATTCATGAAGTGAATAAACTTAATCTAGGTTTGGCTGACGGCAACCAAGATACATTATTGTCAAGGCACCACTAATCAAAACTGCTGTTACCACATGGCTGTCGTCCACATTGACTCTACTTAAATACAATATCTGTGGGTTACCACGATAAATCAGACGCGTATTTAACTTGTTACAATAAACGGAAACGCAGGCAAGATTTATTGATTTCAAATCTTCATTAATGACGAAGAAAGTTGTCATTTTCTGTATTGATCTGGAGGTTTCAGAAGAACGAAGAGGGCTTAACTCAAAAATATTTAAATAACTAGCAGACCCCGCCACGCGTTGTTGTGGCTCAAAATGTATCTATTATAAATTTATAACGCTTCCCCCGTGGGGGAGGAAATTTTTCGAAAAATTTCTTCTTAGTGTACATTCTCTTGACGTACCCTATTAAAACGCAATCAAAAACGCAAAAACCCGCATCTAAAATAGTATAAATAGAAGCAGAGTTCTTTACCGTAAGCCTTAATCCTAACCATCTCCCTTCAGTGGGGTTGAATTTCGACACGTATATTATATAAAAACACGTGCGTATTTCGAATGCAGCGTTGCGTCAAATTTTCAAAGGAATCGGTAGGAACAAACGAACATTACATTTTTATTTATATAGATAGATAGAAGATGATCCGCTTTAGTTCATTTTCACAGAAAAGCATAATGCCTCACAGAAAAGCAAACTTAGGGCGTCGTACTCGTAGCGCCATTTGTTGGACATAAAAGCCTTAACCTAGATTATATATTTTAATTTATGTGAATGTTTAACGGAATGATATACAGCCTATGTCCACCCTGAGGTTCCTTTCTAAATATTGGTGAAAGAATTTTTGAAATCGGAGTAACCGATTAGTCTTGTAAAGATTTTATAGAACTGCATAACTAATTTTTGTAAACTATCTGGTTAATTTTTCTAATTTTAAATCTTGTTATAAATATTCATCCTTTTAACATTTTAGAAATATTTTACGAGAATTATAAGTTTTTATTGAGTTGTATTATACGGATTAATAAATATGTAAAAGTCAATTTTCGTAATTACAGGCAGATAATGAGTTAGCGGTTGACAAATATAATGAAAGCTGGCAAGAGATCAAACAGTATTATTAGATATTGATAGTAATAGCAACGATACAGAGTCTAAAAAACATGTTACTTGATATTTTAATCATGTATAAATATATATACGTGCATATAAACAAGGAAAGATGTCAGAGTAGGTTATCAATAATTCTGCACTCATACTCTACTTTTAATGGTGCAGAATATCTTATAAACTACTAAAATATATAAACACAATGTGAATACAAAAAGAAATTTTATGTGTCAAAAATACAAAGTGTATGACGTCCCAAATACTGTATATTATTACTGAATCAAATAAAATTGCGTACTTCATGTAGTACTAAAATTAATAAATTATTTGAAAAAAATAAAGTTTACCTTTATCTGAGTTAAATTTCTGTGCCTGCTTAAATCCATTAGAGGATAAGCTATAGTTTTTCTAATAATATTGTCACAGATATGCAATGAAATACAATAGAGAAATGCAAATGCACCTGTTTATTAAACAGATATACTTTATACTAAAAGAGAAAATTATGTTAAAAATTTGCATATATCATACATAGCAATATGACACTTTCTAAATTGACACATTTAAAAAATTAACTCAAACTGTAAATAAAAATTGAAAAATATTAAAAATTGAGATATCAAAATATTTTATTTTCAAGTTAATTTATCCAATCTGAAAAGTGGTTGATGATGAAAGTTGATATGCTAGTATTCTGCAAACAAGCAAAGAAAATGAGAATATTGTCAGAAAGATAACATTCTGAGGCATCTGTAGGAATGACGGTTTGTATCCCAGCGCCTGATGTTGACAAAGGACGAGGAGATGCCAGATCCAGAGCCGTAACTCGCCATTCCTGTGCCCTGTGCAAGAATTTGCATTTAGGCCCCTTAATTTATTTGGTTTTGGAAAAATAATAAAACAAATACATTACAATGGATTTTTAATAAGATTTATTTTAATTGAATTTTTCTGGCTTTCATTTCAGCAAATTCATTAATTACACCATCATAATTAATATTTTTAACGATGTTGTTGTATTAGATTGAAATAATAGGAATATTGGATAATCGTTCTTAAATATTTTTTTATTAAGTTTAACTTGCTAAAACTCCTCTCGCACGAAGCAATAGAAACGGGAAGAGTTTGAAATATTCGAAGAGCGACATTGATATTTGGGTAAGACTCAATTAAACCAAAATCATGAAGAGCCTGTAGAATATTAAGCGGTGATGCAGTTCCTATATTTTGTATAAAAGTCGTTACTTCAAAATTAAAACTTTCAATTTCACTCGTGAATTCGTACTTTTTAAATCTTTGCTATATTTAAAAATTAGCGAGATCTGCAGCCGAATTTTTAAATCAGCAAACTCATGCATTGTAAAGACCAGCTACAGCGAAAGCAAAAATTGTCACAGATGGTTTTAATTTTTTCATAACGCCAATCTATTTGACACAATAGAGTGTCAAGAACACTGTAAATTTGTATTTTAAATAATTTTTCGGGTGTCAAGTTACTTCCTTCATCTGGTGTTTTATCTATTTCCATTATCTTAACTCTTTTTTTTC
>NW_019385121.1:0-10327 GCF_000671375.1 Centruroides sculpturatus | reverse complement strand
AAATGTTAGTGTTTTATTAAATAAACATTTCTCAGCGATGGAAGGTGTTTAATGTTTTATTAAGTGTCATTTATTTATCCATAAACCTGGTTTTGGGTTTAAATAAAAGCTTTTTCATTCTTATAATAAAATGCATATAAAAAATTATGAAATCGAACTCGAAGGTTATATATCTTTCAATAAAAAGAAAACATTCGTCCTCACAGCGATTCGATCTAGCGCTCTTGCAGTGATTGCAGTGCCCCTGGTGGTAACATTTGTCTCTAGTTGATTTTAGCAACGAGCGAAGATAGGAAGTCGAAAGACCAGTTAATCTACCGACTTTGGTCTAACTTGTAAGTAAGGCGAAATGTAATCGCCAAACCGAGCTGTAGAAAGGCGGAAAAATTTAAAATTTAAAAATATAATTTCTTGTGAACAGCAGTTTGGGCCCCCTTCCAAGTGAGCCCTGTGCGGATGCACCTGTTACACCTGCCTAGTTACGGCTCTGGACAGATCCATTCTTGTTATGGAAGAAATTAGTCAAAGATTTTATGGAGTGGGAACAAGAAATAGGCGCCTCAAACAGCTATATTGCATGAATCATTTTAGTGTCTGTGAACAAAACTTAATATCAATTGATGAAATACCGGACATTGAGATACCTTTCCGCAGGAGAGGCGTAGCTACATATTCAGCGCACTGGAGCATGAGCCCCTTGTTCCTCGGAAGAGGACTCGCAAAATTTATTTTGAACATTTAATTTAAAAACATATATCTGATTATTTCGGTTTAAAATCTTACTTAATAACAATTTATTTGAGATTCAAGGCAATTCAACAATAAGATATTCAATTTAATAAATATTGTTTTATTATTATATTTATAATTCTTTAAGTACAGAGTACCTAATAATAATTACTACATATTATATAAACTGTGTTGACAAAATGTATGCAAACATTTTTGGTCAACAATTAGAAAATTCCGGATTAGCATCGATTCCAACAACAACTCTCCAAAAATAAATTTTGAAACATGGGTTAAATTTTTATGGACGATTTCCAAAATCCCTTCTATTCAATTTTCTTCAACCATAAAACCACTTCATTACGAATATCTAGACTCAAAATTCACAATAAAAGAATTAAATAACTCAGTCAATAGGAGGCACAGCAATTCATCACTGGGAAGTGATCATATCCGATTAAATTTCTTAAATTACTACCAAATTCAGCAAGGTCTGTTACTTGATCTATTCAACAAAATGTACAACACACTTTCATCTCCTGATTCATGGAATTCCGTTTGGCTCTATATGATATTCAAAAGGGGAGATAAACTCCTTTCTAACAATTACCGACCAATAGCTCTTTTACCCACCTTAAGAAAATCCTTTTCGGCAATTTTAGCAAAAAGATTTCAACGATGGACTAGTGAAATGGAGTTAGAATCCAAATTTCAATATGCATATGTAAAAAATAAAGGGACAAAATCTGCGATATTTTTGTTGCTATCAGTCATTCAACTTCACTTGTCTAAAAAAACATTAAAAAACTATTTACAGCTTTTATAGATATTGAGAAAGCTTTTGATACGGTCTATGTACCACTTTTGGTCCAGAATTTGAGAAAGAAAAGAGCAGGTGAAAAGTTTCCTACACAGTGCTTAAGTTATTTTCGGACTATACTACTAGTATCATTCAAAGAAACAACAAATCTCCTTCATTTAAATTATCCCATGGAATTCTACAGAGCGTCCACTTTCTCCATACCTGTTTAATTTTTATCTGACTGGAATTGACTAACTCTTCACAAATTCCTCTGATGGCATCAAAATTGCAGGCAGACCTTTTCATTATATATTATTTGCAGAAGACTTAGTTCTTATGGCATCGATAAAAATTTCTTTACAAAGGAAAATGAACCAACTTAATTTATCCTTTAAATCGTTGCACCTATCAATCCCAATAATACAAATATAATGATTTTCAGAAATAATAATAAAATCTCAGAAAAGGAAACCAAACTGTATTTAGAAAATTTACCCCTTCAATTAGTCAAAGAGATTGACTACTTAGGAGTGATTTTTGAATCAAACGGAAGTTTTAAATCACACGTTACAAAATTAAATAGTAAAATGAAAGCAACAATTGATAATTTGTTATTTCTATGTTCAAGATTAAAAATTTCTAATATACAGGGTGTTTATAAATGAATGGTGTGGTTTTAAAAATTAATAATAAATCTATTTATTACCTTAATCTCGAGCATTGACAAAGTTTGTGTACCGTCAATGCCCGTGTCCCTTGTGGAACTGTCTGATCGGATAAAGCATGCACCACAGACCATCACGGAGGACATGCTACACCGCGTATGGGAAGAATTTGATTACCGTGTAGATGTGTGTCGTGTGATCACGGGTGCACATATTGAAGGATTGTGATTAATGCATAAAAAACTTGGACAGTTGCCGCTGTTCTGTTTATGCTGTAAGGTTTGCCGGTATAAGGTAATAAATAGATTTATTATTAATTTTTAAAACCGTACCATTCATTTATAAGCACCTTGTATATCTCCTACACATGAGATTATATAATTCTCTAATAAATTTAATTATATATTATGCAGGACCAATTTGGGGTCTCAATTTCTTATATGATCTGGAACGTTTTCATATTTACTTCGAAGACTATATCAACTAGAAAGAACCGTGTCTGGATATGCTATTCGACATGAGACAAATCGACTCTGGTTCTTCCCATTCTTTTTAAAACGCATAATAAAATTTCACTATCGAATAAAATTTAAAAGTGACGGAAATATATNTATTTGGTTTTGGGAAAATAATAAAACAAATACATTACAATGGATTTTTAATAAGATTTATTTTAATTGAATTTTTCTGGCTTTCATTTCAGCAAATTCATTAATTACACCATCATAATTAATATTTTTAACGATGTTGTTGTATTAGATTGAAATAATAGGAATATTGGATAATCGTTCTTAAATATTTTTTTATTAAGTTTAACTTGCTAAAACTCCTCTCGCACGAAGCAATAGAAACGGGAAGAGTTTGAAATATTCGAAGAGCGACATTGATATTTGGGTAAGACTCAATTAAACCAAAATCATGAAGAGCCTGTAGAATATTAAGCGGTGATGCAGTTCCTATATTTTGTATAAAAGTCGTTACTTCAAAATTAAAACTTTCAATTTCACTCGTGAATTCGTACTTTTTAAATCTTTGCTATATTTAAAAATTAGCGAGATCTGCAGCCGAATTTTTAAATCAGCAAACTCATGCATTGTAAAGACCAGCTACAGCGAAAGCAAAAATTGTCACAGATGGTTTTAATTTTTTCATAACGCCAATCTATTTGACACAATAGAGTGTCAAGAACACTGTAAATTTGTATTTTAAATAATTTTTCGGGTGTCAAGTTACTTCCTTCATCTGGTGTTTTATCTATTTCCATTATCTTAACTCTTGTTTTTTCGTTTATTAAGAAATCCCTTTTCTATACTTTTTGATTTGTTTTAAGAATATGATCAATAATAGCATCTGTTAATATTGTTGGCCATAAAGCTATATCATTTATTACTTCCATGTATCTATATATCGAAGCATTTTTTTTACTATTTTTCTATTTTCTGCGTTTTCGCAATCCCCTTTTTCAGTAGCATTTTAAAGACTGCGGGAGCTCCTTCGGGGCCCTACCCGCCCGCATAATTCGCTTACCGCTTAATCCGCCGTTCAGATATACACCATATAAAGCAAAAATTGATGTCAGAATTTCTGCACGCCTTTTACAACGTCGAGACTAAGATTTTATTCGGGAGTTACGGTTTTCAATTTAGTAATTTTAAAAAAATCCTCGGACAGATTTATTTTTGTTACAAAATGTTACCTTTACAGATTTCTAGCTCTGCACACTGTAGAAAAATCTAGAAGTACAGTTTTGTATATCGTAATAATATTAGTAGTTGCCAGAGAGCTCTATAAAGTAGAGAAAAATCTGTAAATTTAAAAACTATAAACATAAATTAAAATTTCTCAAAAAATAAATTTAAAAATCTCAAAAGTCGCTACTTTTGGCTGATTTGTCTGAGGTCTCAGCTACCTCACTACGTCCATTTAAAAGTCGCGCACAGTTGGGAACACCGGTGAGCAGACATCTAGGGTCTAAGAAGTCGGTAGATTAACTGGTCTTTCGACTAATAGTTCAAACTAAGCTAGAGACAATATTTGCCGCTAGTTGGCGCCACTGTTAGCAGGAGAGCGTTGTTCTTGCTAGGTATATACTGAAGTCAGTGATTTTGACCTGTAATAATTGTTTTTTTAGCTACATAAAAATGCCAACGTGCTTTGTGCCAGGATGCAAGGCAGGATATAAGTCATCGAACGAGAAGAGACATTTCTTCCGTGCTCCTAGCGATAAGATTGAGGAGTGGATGCGATGCATTCCACGAGACGACAAGATGCTAACAAATAAATGTTACGTTTGTGACGTACATTTTGCGAGTAGATTTATTTTAAAAACCTTCTCTCATGTTATAAATGGAGAGAAAGTAGAAATTCCACGAGATCGCTGGGCATTAACGTCGGATGCATATCCATCAAACTTCCCTAATTGTCCTAAGTACATTAGTAGGTCTGTACCTCAAAAACGATCAACGCGATGTCTCACAAGAAATGAAGAACCATCTAGGAAGGGATCACAAAAAGACAATACCAAAGGTAACTATTTATGGTTTTTATGTAATCTTAATCCTCAGTGAGTCATGTAATTTTTTGCCCTTGCCTGAGTTGCAGTGCGTCTCTCGGACCCTGTGTTTTAATATAAAATTAAATTTTATCTATCTATCTATTTTATCTATATTTAAGGAACATTTTATATTTAAAAATTAAGTAAAGATTGAGCTGGGTTTGTGAGATCCACTGTGATTCACTGAGGGTTATCTCTCTGTGGCCCATCTTTCCTTATAAATACTTTAAGATTAATTGTCTGATATTTTTTTTTATCAATCATTAGATTTGCATGATACACACTCCCAAGTAACAACTGTAGAAAAGGAAGTAGAAGAACCCTCCACATCTGAAGCAGCAACTACACAGCATCCTGAGCTGTTATATGTCAATAAAATCTCTGCTTTGCAGTCTGAATTGTTAAAAGTCAAAGAGGATTTATATCGGTGCAGAAAGCAAAAGATGATCTATAGGAAGAAACTGAAAACCCTTCAAACAGAAAATCTCAAGCTTCATCAAGAAAATACTGAACTTAAAATGAAACAGTTGTCAGCTGATAAACTTGATTCCTTACCACCAAGACAGAAACTTATAATAGAGCACATGCTGAAAGCATGCCATATAAAAAGCAAAAAGGGTATGAGATATGACATTAATTGGTTACTTGACTGTTTACTTT
Organism: Centruroides sculpturatus; assembly: GCF_000671375.1. Taxonomy (NCBI): domain Eukaryota; kingdom Metazoa; phylum Arthropoda; class Arachnida; order Scorpiones; family Buthidae; genus Centruroides; species Centruroides sculpturatus. The sequence continues at coordinate 4,917 of NW_019385121.1, read as the reverse complement.
TAAAAATTAGGTCACCATCTCTCTATGAATTTTTGAGAAATAATGATTACTTGCCTTTACCCTGTCAGTCTACACTGCATCAATATATCAGAGGCATTAATGCCAAATTTGGATTTGATGAAGATCTTTTTGTTATTTTAAAGACAAAATTGGAGACAATTCCACAAACAGAACGCCAGGGAGTTTTAATTTTTGATGAAATCACACTTCAAAAACATATAGAACTTTCAAAAGCTACTGGTGAAATGATTGGACTTGTTGATTATGGTGACAATTCTGAATTGCCACAGAGTGAATTTACAGCAGGTGATCATGGCCTAGTGTTTATGTTCAGACCTCACTTTGCTAGTTGGGTACAATGTATTGGCACATTCTGTTCAAAAAGCTCTGTCTCAGGTTCTACTGTTGCAAAACTTATTTTGCAAGCAATTATTCATTTAGAACAGTGTGGTGCAATAGTCAATGCAATAGTTTGTGATGGTGCCAGCACAAACAAAGCAGCTTTAAAAGCTCTAGGAATTTGTGCAGACACAAATAATATACAATGCTCATTTACAAACCCTGCTGCAGATAGACAAGTACTGGCTATTATTGATGTACCACATATTTTAAAATGTATGCGAAACAATCTTTTGAAAAATACATACTTTCAGGTAAAACTAAGAAAATAAAGTGTTTTCACCTAATTTATAATATAAGCCATTGCATTATTCTGCATTTTTACTTTTAGTTTCCTGAAGGAAGGGTAGAATTACAGCATTTTAAAGCAGTTGTTGATGAAGATTCCAAATTACCAAAGGGATTAAAGGCATGTCCCAAAGTGACAGAAATACATGTTAATCCCAATAACTTCCAGAGAATGAGTGTATTGCTGGCAGCTCAAGTGACACTTTTTTTTACTTATATAATCTTGACTTGATAAGAATACTTTTATTTATCTCATATATTTATAGATATTTAGTAATACTTTTGCTGATGCTATGCTGTTTTATAAACAGCGTGAGGTTGCTATCCTAAAGAATGCAGATGTTACAATAAGTTTCATACGTCACATCAATGCTCTTTTTGATGCTTTAAATCGTAGATTGCCACAGGAAGGAATCAGACATGATTCAAATGATCTCAAGGTAATAGTAATGATTCACTAGCAAAAACTATAAATGTTTTAATTAACAACTTTTTAAAAATAGGTTATTGAAGAATCTCTAGAATGGTTAAATAGATGGGAAGCATTCAGATTACAGATTAGAAGCACTGATCAAAAGGGATTTTTGAGCCACCAGACAGCAGAAAATCTACGCTTGACGCTGACTAGTATCTTAGCACTCGTCAGACAATTGCTTCCAAACTCATATTATATCCTGACAGCTCACTTTAATCAGGACCCATTAGAGGTAAAATTGACTTAGTGTAATGATTATATAATCTTGTATTAAACCTTAACTTATGTTTTCATTTCAATTAGCGTTTCTTTGGAATGATAAGACAAGGAAGTGGAAGCAATTCTCATCCCACAACAGTACAGTTCTTATACCTGTACAGACTGATGACTGTTTACAGTTTGGTTCGTCCTCCCAAACGAGCATCAGTTCAAACTGATCCAGGATCTATGCTTATTACTTTAAAAAATCTTCTTCATAGTCATAAAAAACCATTCAGAGAAGTTCAAGAACAATTGGAAGAACATTTAGAAAATTTGCTTTGTGATCCAAGTCTATACTATGGAGATCCTAGTGATAGTGAATTATTAGATCATGATTATTGTACACCAGAAACATTTAAGTTTATCCTACATTATTTAGGAGGTTATATTATTTATCGTCTACTGCCATCACTCGGTTGTGATGAATGCAAAAATATATTAACAGCAAAACCTGAGGATGCTGCACCAGAGAAGACATTTACATTCATCAAATCTCGAGGAGGTTTGTTATATCCAAGCTATAAGCTTTGCCAATTGATGTACTGGGCAGAAAGCAAAGTATGCGAAAAATTAACAAACCCAAACATGGATGTTTATTTTTCAATAATGGATAATATATTAAATCAGTGCTCTGTTACATTGATGATAGGATGTGACAATGCTGGTCACAAGTCCTACTTGACTTCCAGATTTTTGCACTTTTTTGTTACTTGTCGATTGCATTTTTTCACGCGAACGATTAATCAATCATTTATTTCATCAGTTGAAAGTAAAAACCATAGAAAAATTTCTCACTTAAAGTAAATTTTAATAACGCAAATAATAATAATAATAATTATTATTAATATGTATAATATAATTTGTTTGTATGTACAATAAATTTTTAACGTATAATAAATTCACATAATAGCACAATTTAATAATAATAATACTATTGTGTCAGTTTTGTTCCTTGTCATTTATTTAACTAAATATAAAACTCAGCGTTTTTAAAACACTTAATAAAGCATTAAACACCTTCCATCGCTGAGAAATGTTTATTTAATAAAATACGTTCGAACTCATTTACACCTGAGGATAGTTTATTCCATGAGGCTGAAAATGTTAGTGTTTTATTAAATAAACATTTCTCAGCGATAGAAGGTGTTTAATGTTTTATTAAGTGTCATTTATTTATCCATAAACCTGGTTTTGGGTTTAAATAAAAGCTTTTTCATTCTTATAATAAAATGCATATAAAAAATTATGAAATCGAACTCGAAGGTTATATATCTTTCAATAAAAAAAAAACATTCGTCCTCACAGCGATTCGATCTAGCGCTCTTGCAGTGATTGCAGTGCCCCTGGTGGTAACATTTGTCTCTAGTTGATTTTAGCAACGAGCGAAGATAGGAAGTCGAAAGACCAGTTAATCTACCGACTTTGGTCTAACTTGTAAGTAAGGCGAAATGTAATCGCCAAACCGAGCTGTAGAAAGGCGGAAAAATTTAAAATTTAAAAATATAATTTCTTGTGAACAGCAGTTTGGGCCCCCTTCCAAGTGAGCCCTGTGCGGATGCACCTGTTACACCTGCCTAGTTACGGCTCTGGACAGATCCATTCTTGTTATGGAAGAAATTAGTCAAAGATTTTATGGAGTGGGAACAAGAAATAGGCGCCTCAAACAGCTATATTGCATGAATCATTTTAGTGTCTGTGAACAAAACTTAATATCAATTGATGAAATACCGGACATTGAGATACCTTTCCGCAGGAGAGGCGTAGCTACATATTCAGCGCACTGGAGCATGAGCCCCTTGTTCCTCGGAAGAGGACTCGCAAAATTTATTTTGAACATTTAATTTAAAAACATATATCTGATTATTTCGGTTTAAAATCTTACTTAATAACAATTTATTTGAGATTCAAGGCAATTCAACAATAAGATATTCAATTTAATAAATATTGTTTTATTATTATATTTATAATTCTTTAAGTACAGAGTACCTAATAATAATTACTACATATTATATAAACTGTGTTGACAAAATGTATGCAAACATTTTTGGTCAACAATTAGAAAATTCCGGATTAGCATCGATTCCAACAACAACTCTCAAAAAATAAATTTTGAAACATGGTTAAATTTTTATGGACGATTTCCAAAATCCCTTCTATTCAATTTTCTTCAACCATAAAACCACTTCATTACGAATATCTAGACTCAAAATTCACAATAAAAGAATTAAATAACTCAGTCAATAGGAGGCACAGCAATTCATCACTGGGAAGTGATCATATCCGATTAAATTTCTTAAATTACTACCAAATTCAGCAAGGTCTGTTACTTGATCTATTCAACAAAATGTACAACACACTTTCATCTCCTGATTCATGGAATTCCGTTTGGCTCTATATGATATTCAAAAGGGGAGATAAACTCCTTTCTAACAATTACCGACCAATAGCTCTTTTACCCACCTTAAGAAAATCCTTTTCGGCAATTTTAGCAAAAAGATTTCAACGATGGACTAGTGAAATGGAGTTAGAATCCAAATTTCAATATGCATATGTAAAAAATAAAGGGACAAAATCTGCGATATTTTTGTTGCTATCAGTCATTCAACTTCACTTGTCTAAAAAAACATTAAAAAAACTATTTACAGCTTTTATAGATATTGAGAAAGCTTTTGATACGGTCTATGTACCACTTTTGGTCCAGAATTTGAGAAAGAAAAGAGCAGGTGAAAAGTTTCCTACACAGTGCTTAAGTTATTTTCGGACTATACTACTAGTATCATTCAAAGAAACAACAAATCTCCTTCATTTAAATTATCCCATGGAATTCTACAGAGCGTCCACTTTCTCCATACCTGTTTAATTTTTATCTGACTGGAATTGACTAACTCTTCACAAATTCCTCTGATGGCATCAAAATTGCAGGCAGACCTTTTCATTATATATTATTTGCAGAAGACTTAGTTCTTATGGCATCGATAAAAATTTCTTTACAAAGGAAAATGAACCAACTTAATTTATCCTTTAAATCGTTGCACCTATCAATCCCAATAATACAAATATAATGATTTTCAGAAATAATAATAAAATCTCAGAAAAGGAAACCAAACTGTATTTAGAAAATTTACCCCTTCAATTAGTCAAAGAGATTGACTACTTAGGAGTGATTTTTGAATCAAACGGAAGTTTTAAATCACACGTTACAAAATTAAATAGTAAAATGAAAGCAACAATTGATAATTTGTTATTTCTATGTTCAAGATTAAAAATTTCTAATATACAGGGTGTTTATAAATGAATGGTGTGGTTTTAAAAATTAATAATAAATCTATTTATTACCTTAATCTCGAGCATTGACAAAGTTTGTGTACCGTCAATGCCCGTGTCCCTTGTGGAACTGTCTGATCGGATAAAGCATGCACCACAGACCATCACGGAGGACATGCTACACCGCGTATGGGAAGAATTTGATTACCGTGTAGATGTGTGTCGTGTGA
>NW_019385120.1:299509-334115 GCF_000671375.1 Centruroides sculpturatus | reverse complement strand
GTGTGCCGGGCTGTGAACGGCTCACGTATTTGTAAAATCTAAGTGACTCGTACAACATGGAATTCATATAAAACGGAATTATCCGGAATTATCAACAGTGTTATAGGGGGTCGACTGTATTATTATTCTAAACTTTTCTCTTTAGTATAAAATTTTAGGTGATATTTTCTCATGTTAATTACTTTAAAAGTCTTTTAATTCCACATTCATTCGAGTTTATAAATCTCTATTTCCCAATCTTATTAATGAGCTTAATAAAGGGAAAACGATAATAATTTTAGAATGGTATACTTTGTCACGAAGTCAATTATTTTATTGAAAGAGCGAGATGGATCGCTGATATATTAAATTACTTAGTAATAAATCATTTCATAATTTTAATTTAATATCGAAGTTTAATTAATTAATCAGTGTCACAAAGCTTTAAACTTTTCTATTCCGTTTTAATTTTTAACACCATTTAATAATTCATAATTAGTTTCGGAATGAATTTTCTTATTTACAGTAATTTCATTCCTCTAATTTAAATTTAAAAAGTAAATAAGAAAAATTTGTCTTTTTTAAATGCAATTTATTAATTATTTATTAATAATTATAAACTGGAAGGTGTTAGATGTAATATTTTATAATGTTTATATAAGTTTAAATTTTTGACATTTTGAGAAATAAACAAAATGTTTTGATTCTATAAAATGTTTTTCTTTACCTGTTCACGTCGATTTGCCATTTCTTTTTTTTTATTGAGCAGGAAATAAATTACAAACATGTTATCCTGTAGTGTTACAACATCTATAGACTAGATGATCATTTATATTTGCAGTAACTTTTTCTTTAGCCAGATGACATATGAGACAAACGTAATTTATATTATTTATTTCACTTCCGGTAATAAATACAATTTATTTTATGAGTTAGGTAAAATTATTCTTTAAGTACTTTCTATATAATTAACACAGGTAACAGATACAAGAAGTTTTGCTATTGACTTATAAGTTGGATCGATTGGAAGTTTATGATTAGGAGTCGGTATTTATCCTTAAGTATCACTTCTCACAGAGCAACAGATGTAGAGTTTTGTTTCATAAAGTAAAAAAATAATAAAAAAATAACTTCATTTCAACGGCAGCCTATTGTCTGGATAGTGAAAGTGTGGCTTCGGTCGTTATTGAAGTCATTTGTCATGCTGGTCTGACAGGCAAGCTGGAAATCTTTCATTTCCCTATACCTGATAAATGGCAGTGTCTGTCAGTGCAGTGCCTTCGGAAATGTTGCACGTCTGACGTACAGTCTACTGTCTTTTTTTTCAATTACAACAACCCGAGTTCGGGCCTGTGGCTAATCTTCCGATCGTTTGAACGAGCGGCGCAAAACTTCTCGTCATTTTGTCATTTCTTTCATAAAGGTACGAAAAAAATAAATGATGTAATAAATAAATTCGAGAATTGAATAGAGAATTTCTAATATTAGAACGCATTTATAATGAAGTGAAAGCAGTTCTATAACAAAGAGCGATAAACTTTAATCGGAGATAAATAGGAATAGAATAAGTTTTCGTTCGTAATTATGCTTTAAAAATGGAATTACATGAAAAATTATATAAATAAGTTACTTAAAACATCGCTTAATAACTGTTTCTTTAAATAACAAGTCGTTTATACAAATATTTACTGTAGAAATTAGGATACGATTTTTTATAAAGTAACTGATAATTTTAATCTATTCATATTAAATGATATAGTATATAGATTATATATCAATTCAATGTTTTATAGAAGATAATATGGTATATATTTCTCAGGTTTTATTTGTAATTTAAGACATTTAAGACGCTTTTTAAAAAATGATTTCCAGAAAAAAAATAATGATAAAAGTTTTCATTACGTACAAACTTTTGAAGAATGACAAGTAAACCGATTTAGGAACCAACTCGAATTTAGGACGAACTTCAATTTTAAATTCGGAAACTTACAAATTGTAGTCTTTAATTTAAAGATATATTTAGCAGTACAAATTGGTTAGAACATTTTTTATATAACAATGTAACTTATCCATGTAACAATGTAAATTACGAAGATGCACTTATCCTTTATGATCTGCATTCTGTTTCTAACTACAGCCAACTATGTCTTTTTACTGGGCTGCAATTAAAAAATCTTGTAAACCTATAAATTCCCACTGTCGTCCATCTGTTCGTCCATCCGTCCACCTTTCTTTAATCTCGATAATGGAGTTAAATAGATGAAAGATGAGATCAGAAATGTAAACGGTAGATCAAGAGACTCCGATTAACTATATACGAACTTCCGAAACAAACCGGAAGTCATGTTATTTCAATTTAAAATTTTTCCCTGAAACGTGTTAAATAGATGTCTGGCACGACTCTATTATTGAAGAAAAAGTATGGTGTATAGGGGAAAGTCACTACTAATTTGAGGTGGAGAGCATATATTTAAAATTAAATTATTTAAAAATATAATTAAAAATTGCAGCATGGTATTGTGACGATATCATAATATATGATTGCTCGTTTAGTTTTTTAGTTTCTTTCTATCAATATTAGTGTTTGCATTACACACTAAGATTTACACTTTGGTCTATACATCTTTACCTTTTATTATTTTACAAAATAATAGTTATTACCAAAGTTTGAATCTTTCAAAATATAAATTTGTAAGTATAAAAAAAATAACTTTTTCGAATCATCCTTTAGGCATTTAAAATATCTTCTTTTCTCGAAAGTATGTTTTCTCTATATAAAATTAGTATGCTGAGTTCTGGAAGCAATCTAGACTCAATTTTATTATTAAAGTTTATTTCCATTTTCAAATATCTTGAAAATTCTTTAAGATATTATATACATTCAAGACAATTACAATTTTCCTTTTTTTTCTATTTTTTTTTTTTAGATAAAAACGACGAACCAACCACATCGAATTCAAAATGGAATATTCGCAATCCATTACGAGAAGAAAGAGAAGAGGAAAGTTATATTGTGGAAGGAAGACAAAAATGCAAATTGTAGTGAAAGTCTATGCAGATGACTATGGGTGACACAGTTTGTTAAACCGATCTCGAATGACATTAAAAGCATGGAAGGCAGTGGCCAGTTGGACGTTTTGGAGATTGCATCTAGGTTTAGGCAGACAATGTTTAAAACATGAGATTGTGTGGAGTGAGACGATGTTGAAATATCACCTTAGTCACTCCTTTCGACTTTCACCGAAAGAAAAAGAAACTTTAACGCTAGAAGAAACAATATATTGTTCATTTCTTGCATAATGTATTATTCGTAATTTTTGTTTGTTTTTTTTTCATTTCAAATATGGTTATTTTTATAAGTTAAAGTTATCGTCGTTACGAGAATGAGATTGTACTACTCGACTTAATGTCTTTCTATTGCTTCTCCTGAGATGTGAGGCATTCGATTAATATTTTCCTCAGCAAATATTTGTCCTGCACTTTCGTTACTGCATGTTTAGCTTTGAATTAAAATGAAATTTTATTGTAAGAAATAGCAATTAATGTTTTATAAAATTATTAATTTTTTTTCGAAAAATTTTAATTAAATTATATTTATCAATAGTCTCAATTTAGAAATAAAATACATAAACGTTATTTTGCACGGGTTCTAAGATGATTTTTTTTAAATATATTTTTTAAATAAATATTTAAATTTTGTTTAATGTTTTAGTACATTTAACGCAACAGTGTTAATGTTCTACATTAAAATATGGCAAAAAATAAATTTTAATTAACTAAAATTACGATTGAAGAGAAGAAGTAAAGATTTATTATTACTTCTGTGATAATGACATTAAAATATTTAAATTCATAATTTATAATAATTATAAACTGAAATTTTTTAATTAACTTTTTCAGCTCGATAACGCAATTTTAAATGTTCATTAATAATATTAAAATTATGCTGGAAGGCATTCTAAGCTCCTACTTTTACATATAGTTACGTGCTTATAAGAATATACAATAGGTCTTTGAATAAGAGAAAATATTAATTAACAGAACAAATCATGTAATTTTTGTTTGTGGAGTGAATCTAAAACCTATTCAAACTCAATATTCATAAATAAAGATAAAATACAGATAAATATTCTACTGATGATAAATGATATTCCATTAAATATAAAATTAAGACGTCTGAAAACATTATTGATATGATTGTTTTAATGATATTTAAGAAAAATAAGGAGGGATTATCAAAGTTTATCTACTTATCTTTTAAAGAATTATCATTATAATTCATGTATTTATCTTATATATTTACAAAATAGTTTTTCTTAAATTAATATATTAACCATTTAAAAGTTATATTTATTTCGAATACATAAATTGGATAACTATGCAAAATTAATAGAATAATTATGTAATAATCGTCCTAACATTATAATCAACATCCTTTCCATTCTAATTCTATAATAATTATCTATAAATTATAAGATACAGCTTACGAGTAGGATATTTAATAAAATAAACACACACATATACAATTGTAAATAACTTTTAATTAAAGAAGTAAAATTTTAATATTATCAAATTTGATAATGAAGCGAAATACTTATTATATATCTTCTTTGTATACAGAATAAATTGATATTTTAGAGTAAATTAATCCGATTAAGATTTATTTTCTAGTTCGACTTATACGGATAAATACCGGGATGACATCATTGAATGTTATCTTTACAGATGCTTTCAACAACATCTTTATCTGGCAGTTAGTAGAGATGGTTTACAGGATTTTCCGATAAATTCGCTTTTATTTGCTGTTTAGTTTTATATAAACTTATTCCATTTTACTTTAATTAAAACTGATAAAAGTTATATTGTTAATCAGTTCTTCAATTAACCAAATCCTCATTATTAAATTTATTCTTAATTAAGTTTATCTTGCCTATATGTAGAAATATATACAGCAAAACCTGCTTAAATCAGAATTGCACGGTATCAAATACTTTTTCCGGTTTGGAAGGTTTTTTTAAACCTAGAAATTCGCTTCGTTTTGAAGAACTTTTCCCGTACCGGCAAGTATAACTGTATACTGAATAATATAAGCTATATAATAATATATACATTATACAGTTATGGATTAATTCTATTTCTTAATCATAATAACATCTTATATGAAAATTTATCTTGCTTTAAATTATAGATTTACATATAAATGATCAACATAACTAGAGGTTATGTGGCAGGGCATGCACATTAGTCGTAGAAGGTTTAATTTAAAGTGTCGGGTAGAATAACTCATACCGGATCAAATCCAAATTATTGGCAATCCATGGAAACTCAAATCATATTTGGAACTTCAGATGAATGTAATGAATTAATTATAATCGATAATTCATTCGAGTCTTTAATCAAAATTGACAATTTAATCCAATTTTATGTAAAATTTTACATTTTCATTTTTCATTTCACTATAGTGACTTGACTGTTCAATTTTTTAACGACTTGCAGATATTTTATAGATAAAATTCTGAATATATTTAAAATAACTTAGTATATAAATATATTTATTTGAATAATTTACTTCAAAATATAAATTTTAAAAATTTGTTTCTAAATTATTTTAAGAGAATTCAAATCAAAATTTTTTTCGTAAAATAAAACCGAAACGACAGGAATTTTAATCACCCATAATCTACATATTCACCATTTCAAAGATTGGGATGTAATTATTTTAAAATTTCTTCTTCTAATATGATTCTCCATCCCGCTCCCAACACTTATCGCATTAAACTGTGGAGTTTTACCAATTTTCTTAGATTTAATACTCAAAATTTTACATTCTTATTAAATTATTAGATAAAAATTTGTCAGAAAATTTGAAATGAATTTTGTTTTTTTTTATGTTTGAAGGGAAAAAAATCCTGTCAGAAAATTGACATTCTCTCAACGATAAAGTTTATCAAAAAATTCGCACACTCAACAATAACGAAAGAAAGAAAGAGGAAAAAGAAATTAATAAAACTGACAGAATTGCCAATAAAACTTGAAAAAATNTACTTCAGTAAAAGTTAGTTTATATAAATTATTTATTTAATTCAAAGATCTAAATTTATGGTAGGCCTTAATATTACAATTTTAATTAATTGATTATTATATCGATTAGTATTAATATTTTTTAATAAATTTTCCAGTCGATTCGTCAGAATACAACCTAAAGAAATGCTAAAATTAGTGTATTTTTGGAGAAATTCCGGCAAATGTGCACGAATAGAACGTTAAATTTGAACTCAATATAAGACAAAATATCATAAATTACTAGCGAAAGTGTAAAATTTTTGTATTTTAATAGTTCTAAACAAAAAATAATCAATCTTAATATTCAACCGAAAATTTTATTTGCATTCTTTTTTAATCTTTAATATATTTTCTGTAATCCGAACCAAACCGAGAAAAATTTAAGCAAGAGTTGTGCCATTTCGAAAACTCTTTTATTCGTTATAGAAACACATAAAAATTGAAGAATAAAGTAATTAAGAATGAAATGAAAAATATTTTCTTTATTATCTAACTTCAAGCTCGTTATCTATCATTTTTCAAGAGAACAACCAATACGATACTAACAATAATTCTTAAGGTTAATTTAAAAATTGCCAGAATAGCTTTCAAATTAATTGAATAAATAGAAACTGCCCTCTGCCATATTCTGGCTAATAAATCATTTTAAAGAGGAAAAAGTAAATGTCAAAAGTCGATAATATAACCCGATAAAGAATTTTGTTTAGTTCGAAGCAATTAATTTATCTCGATATAATAGACAATGTTGATTAATGAGTCTCTAGAGGACTTTTATTATTGAAGGAATTAAATGCCTTCTCTTCCATCACTCCGAGACCCTAGGTAAAAGATTATCCACTCCAACGTTTGATCATCTATTCACTCCTCTATCTTTATTGTTTATTTATTCATGCGTTGATAATATTCTTATTTATTATCGCCTTTTACGCCCGCCCGTAACTTTAATACGTTTTCTTGGACGAAGGATCGCAAATCCAACAAGGATCTTTTACTAAAAGATAGTGTAAAACACTCCACGGAATATTTTAAATATACGATTGTTATCGGTCGAAACTGGAAGAAAACTTTGAAATGTCCCATTGCGATTTGTTAATGGCGTCAAAATTAAATTGGATGCATTTGGTTTAATTCAGATCATAATTCAATTTGAATAGGGTAAGACAACCGATTTTGTGTCATTGGCATTCGGATAATCCCAAATGACATTGTTTATTCTGTTTCCGAATGTTCGAGAATTAGAATAATCATATGAAAGATGCACATTATAAATTTTACATACGATTTTCGATAAGACGAGAGTATTGCTTCGATACGTTCTTAATTATTTAATTAATAATTTCAAGAAGTATTTAGAAAAATAAACTTATTTGATTTTAAATTAAGATAATTGAAGGAAGACCTAAGGGAAAGAACACGTTAACTCAGTTTCTTTGTTGATCATTGTTGAATTTCTACAAACATAAAGCAGATATAATTTCCAGATTTATGATCCGTAACTTCTCACAGACTGACTTATCAATCTCTAATATTATTAGTTACTTGTGATTTGTCCTGAAACACAAAGCAAATTAGGAACTTTAAGATGATTTTCTCGGACACTTCAAAAGTAGAGTTAATGTTCTTGTCCCAACGTCTTCAATTGTATATACAAAAGAAATTTATTTATTTATCCAAATAAATAAAGTTATAATTTAGTTTAAAGGCATATATTTACATTAATTAACTTACAAGATTGAGCGGAAATATCATACTATTGTTAGGGGTAGAGTCCACTCATGAGTGTATATTGAAGAAAGAAGAGAGTAAGGGGATGAGAAACAGGAGTTAAGATCTTAGACAATATATTTTATAAAGGAAGATAAAAATACAGAAAATAAGATAATTAAAATGTGGCATAGATAAGTAAACATCTTTACATATATATCATACAACAAGATAATTTATCATTCATTTTTCTTGACATAAGTAAATATATTAATACGTTATAAATGATTATACTGTTCGGTCATAAATCAATTTTCAAATATCTACTAATATTGAAATAATACGTCCACCAAATAAATATCGATTCTTTCTTTTTTTAAATAATAGCATTTTAATTTTAACTAATTATGATGTGTTATAACAGANAATTTTCTATTAAAGGATAAAATTGTTATCTCAGAAATACATCAGGCTATTGTTTAGGTAACATTAAGAAAAATTTACTAATTTTTAAAGACTAAATTAACTTCCATCTTTAGAAAATTGTTAATTAATTTATGTAAATAAATAAAAAAATTAATATTGATTTGAATTTATTAATAAATTAAATGAAATAATATTGATATTTACATCTCAAAATTCTGTTTTTGTTATTTTATTACAATTTTGAATTTAAGTAAATAATTTTAACTTTGTTTTTCTTTAATTCTCTTTTTCTTTATTTCTGTTTTTCAACGTAAATACTGTAGATGCGTTTTAATTACATTTAAATTAAAAATTCAAGTAAATATTTTATAACATTGTTAAATATTTTAAAATGTGAACATTTTAAAATATCATTAACAATTAACTTTTAATATTTTAATTAGTTAATAATAAAAAAAAGTATAGGAATAATTATTTCGAAGTAATAAATTCTAGAAATAAATAAACGATTAAAATAAATTATTGAGTAAACTTATTCGAATTCATTAGCAGACATCTTGGAGGAAAAAGAAGAAAAAAATTATCAAGATAATCCAATTGATGAAAAGATAGCGAGATAGCTTTAATGGACTCGCTTAATTATTCTATTAACAAGCTAAAAGCAACTTGTCAGGGGCAAATAATTGAGTTCTAACCTTAAAACCATAACTTTGAAGGTTCTCTACTCGTCTAGACACTTTAAATGGTTCCAAAGAGAATAAACCTATTCCAGAAACTAAATAACTCCCGAGACATAAAGGTATAAAAAGAAGCTTATTGTACTTAAAATAGACGTATTATCATCTGATGGAAAACATTAGAGTATGAATCATTTTAAACAAAAGTTCGCTTGGCAATTATTGTTATGATACACGCCTGTTAAGTAGGAAATATGATAAATTTCTATTCTTTAGAATCTCGCTTCATTTTTACAAAACTACAAAAGAAGTGAAATATCGAGGATTAAATCATTCTGATTTATATAGTGAATTAAATAGAGGAAGACAAAACAGTTATTTCTATTTTTTGGGGGATGAGATTTATCGGTCGATATTGCTTTCAAACGAAATTATCGTTTCGACTAAAACAAGTTTCTAAACGGAAATTGCCTTGTTAATTTATTTGGTAAAAGTTTACATTTGTGTTCCGTTCTGAACTGTAACTCGATTTAACTGATAAGTTTCCCTCCCTCTATTCTCGTTTGTAAAAAACAATAAAAAAATAAAGGAGAGTAGAAAACGGAAACGGCTGATTTAATAGAATATATTCAATTAATCATTTACGATAAGTAATGTTTTGACAGATGAAAAAGTAAAGGAACGTTTTATTTTTCCTATTTTAGTTAACACTATAACATTTGTTTGGGGATTTATGCGACAAAGCAAAGTCACTACACTCTCATATAGTGTTATGTGTCGTATGGTGTTATATGGTGCTTATCTAATGTGGAAACACGAGCATTATTTGGCAATAATTCTAACCATTCTGTCATAAATTTCTAATTTGTCTCCATTTGTGAGTCGTTTCAACATTAGCACTAAAATCGAGCTTAATATATCAAGTATTCCAGGACTGCTTCTTTAAATATTCTCTGTTTTACGCAGGTAATACAATTTATCTAATCTACGAGAAAAATGGACGAAGAAATTGTATGATTAATCAATGATAAGGACGAATTTCAATACAGGTTGTTGATATATATTAATACTTAAAACTGAAAGAAGATGCTTAAATATTTAGAATAAATTAGAATCTAGATAATTATTGACTGTAGAATTTACTTTAAAAATTTAATGAAAGAAAATATATACTTACAATACAATAAGATTTATTTATAAATAGAATTACAGCGATTTAATTCTGCTTAATAGTAGGTAGAAACGAGTTTCCACTGGATATTTAACGAAATAAGATATTGGATTATTACTAAATATAGATATAAAAACTAGAAAAAAATTTATATTTTACAAGATATTTTCTAGTTTTTCTACCTTTTATTTTTTAAATTTAATTTCTATGAATGATAATAACCAGAAAATTGAAGATCAAAAATAAATGAATGAACAGTTTGTTATTAACGACTCTATCTTAAAATATTAAAACATCTTTCCAGGGAATTCATATTTATCTTGACTATTTTTAATTTTTAATTTTATTGTGTCTTGTTGTTAGATGAAACTGCCTACGAAGAAAGTTTTTATTTTTATTTTTTACAAAATGTAATAAAAAAAAAGTAAAAATGTATACGAGAATTCGATAAAAATAAAAAATTCAATTAAAAATTTAATAACATTTATTGATTTTATAATTTTTATNAATTAAGATTTTTGTTTTTATTTTATAAAGAAATTTTTTAGATAAAAATAAAATATTAAGTTTATTAAGATCGTAGATAGTAATTAAGTGAATTAATGTTTAAAAATAGCCAACTAAAGATAAATAATTAGAAAAATATGTATATTAACAAATTCTGAAGAATAATTTAAATCAAAAATGTCGAAAAATCATAATTAACAGAGTTAAAATATTGTTTTCTATCGTAGTCTTTTGATGAAACGAAATCAATTTATAACTTTTTCTCTTGAGAAAATTAATTAATTTATATTAATTAAACTGTATATAAGTTAAAGTAGAAAAGAAATTAAATAATTATTCTTTAATATTATTTTAATTACGGTAATTAAGGTTAAAATTGAAAATTAAATACCATAAAAACGTTTTAAATTATAGTTTCAAAATAGTAGAAATATTAAAAATTCATTTTTTTTATGAGATTTTATAGAAAGAATGCATTTAACTTAATTTTTTTAAATGTCAAATTAAGAAAATAGACGTTAAAGTTTAAAAAAACATTATTTGAATAAATTGAAATAAATTTCCCAGAAATTATAGAAATTAATTTTTTTTAATTAATGGGTTAACAATTTTAAACAATGAGGCTGTGACAATTAGTGTTTGTCAAACAATACCTTTTATTTTCGTCACGGAGGCATAAAAGTATATAAAGAAAAGAACAGGTTGAAGAATTGTGAGTTTCTAATGACCTTTTAATGAAGACTTTAAGGAATAATTAATTGGCGACATTACACCCGATAGCAACAAAATTACGTTTGTCTGTTCTTATGTCTTTCTTATTTACTGTGTTTAACTACGAAAAACTTGAAACAGTTTTCTCGAATTATAATTTAACTTATAAATATAAAAAAGTAAACATATTTAAGTATAAAAAATATATAATTTCAATAAACTAGTTTATAAAAATTATCGTTCAATATTCGTCGCTTCCGTCATCAAAATAAAATATTTCATCATTTAAATCGAACATAAACTATGGAAAAAATAATATAGGCTATATATATAAGTACTGGAAAAAAAGATGATAGATCAAGTGATTTTTATTAGAAAAGGATCAATCAGGAATCATTTAATTTTTCTGTCTACAGAAATATTTAAGAGACTATTTTAGTGATTCTTCGTGTTTTTAAAAGCGCTAGACAATATTTATAGTGAAGACATTGATTACGTCTTCTGTAGAAATTACTGTGAATCAAAAACTCGTTTATCTCTCTTCATCCAGAGGATTTTTTTTTCATCCTCTTTGGAAGATGTTTTGACAGTCCTCATTTATCGTGATGATTGATTTCGTTTTGCCTTGTATATCTGTGTTGTCATATAATAGCGCGACGAATAAAAGTGCCAAAAGGATCGAAAATAACATGGTGTAATTCAAATTTGAAGATTTAATAAATGTCTATCCCGTTTCATAACGTAAACTTCTTGCAATTTAATTATCATGAAAATCTCCAGCTAAATTAATTCGTGATATTTGTTATTCTCCTATTCGAACGAAACTTTAGCATCTTAATTTATTAATCGTGTTATAAATATTAATAAGGTAGTATTTAAAAAAAAGGATCAAGAGAAACATAGAATTAGTTTAAAATTAAATAATTAAATATTCTTTTTACACGATTTATTTATAAAAATAAAAAAATAATAAATACATTTTAAAAAACAGCTTAAATTTTAAATTTTATTTCTTGAAGTCCAATAAATAACTATGTTATAAAGAAATAAATGAGTCTAAAGATGTTAAATGAGTAAAAAAAAGGAATAAATGAGATTAATTAAAATGTAATTAAATATTCTAGAAGCGTTTATAAATGATATTAGTGAGCATCTTATCTTTTTGTAGCAAATATCGATAACAAAAGAACGTCATTCGAAGATTTGATTATCATATAAAAAAATCATTTTTCAACTTAATTAAACAACATCGAAACTCATCAATCAAATGTTTCCTCTTGTCTTATAGTTACTTCCATCCAAAATTGAGAGAAACAAGAATGGCGAACAAAGGTTGTCGTCGGTATGACGGACAGCAAACAACCTAGCTACAATCATCTTTTGTATTCTTTTTGTTGATGATGATGAATTCCCTTTTGTAAATATATACAAAAATGGATATTAAAAAAAAAAAAAACATTTATTCTTAATTGCATACGTTTAAAATATTAAATATAATTTTTTTTTACAAAAAGAAAAACAAAATTAATATTCAGAAAAATGTGAAGATTCGGGGGGATATTTTCAAGTTTGCAATTAAATTTTTTTTTTTAGATTTATTTAGAAAATTATATAAATTTATATAGAAAGAAGAATTTAAAAATGTTTTCTAAAATAAAATTTAATTTTTTAAACGTCACTTCTATATTTAAAAAAAATTTTTTTTAATTAAATATAAATTTTAAAAATTTGTTTCTAAATTATTTTAAGAGAATTCAAATCAAAATTTTTTTCGTAAAATAAAACCGAAACGACAGGAATTTTAATCACCCATAATCTACATATTCACCATTTCAAAGATTGGGATGTAATTATTTTAAAATTTCTTCTTCTAATATGATTCTCCATCCCGCTCCCAACACTTATCGCATTAAACTGTGGAGTTTTACCAATTTTCTTAGATTTAATACTCAAAATTTTACATTCTTATTAAATTATTAGATAAAAATTTGTCAGAAAATTTGAAATGAATTTTGTTTTTTTTTATGTTTGAAGGGAAAAAAATCCTGTCAGAAAATTGACATTCTCTCAACGATAAAGTTTATCAAAAAATTCGCACACTCAACAATAACGAAAGAAAGAAAGAGGAAAAAGAAATTAATAAAACTGACAGAATTGCCAATAAAACTTGAAAAAATAAAAAAAAATTGCAATTAAAATTTTTTTTTAAATTACAAGAGAAAAGTTTTGAGTATGTTTAAAATAATTACAACCAAATTAAAGTCTTAATTATTGTATAGTCAAAAATGAGAGGTTTCCGTACAGAATTTTATTCCAAAATTCTACATTCTCCTCATAATGCTATAAATGAGATACTTAAACGTTCTTTTCAGAAATTACCTTTTAGAGTACGGCAGTCGAGATGCACCGTAATAACAATAACCATTTATTGCAATGGTGAGAGGACTGGATACTAAAGTCTTTTAGCAGAGGTAATTTTATTAGTAAATCGTGTAACGAGGATTTATGAACTTCTTTCGTAAAACTACAACTATAGGAAGGACTATAAATATCTCCAACGAAACTATAGAAGGTGACATTCGATAGAATTCTTATTAAATTTATTACTTTATAGTAAAGACGGTGTTTAAATGAAAAGACGTGATTATCAAACATTGGAGACGTCAGCTGGAAATAATAATTTGAGATGTTTCTATTCTATTGTCACTAACTTGTCATAAATGAAAAGAAATGCGATAAGATTCGGCTTCCAAATTTGATCGAGAATATTAATATTCTTTCTCATATAAATGCTTAAAATTTACTATCAACTTGTCCAATCATCATAATCATTTCCGAGATACAAAAGAGATTTGAATTAATTTTAATTCAATATCTTTTTCGAGTATAATCTATCTATGAATTTTTTTAAAGAAAAATAATGTAATATAAAATATAAAAAATGTGTTCGTTTAATTCTATTATTTCTTTCTTCTTTCTTGTATTTTTCTAAAGTGTATAACATATTTTCTTCAGCGAACTCTGTTAAGAATTTATAGTTTAGGTAGTTGAGCGTTATAAATAAATATAAATCAACAAAATCCACTTCAATTGTATGTTTATACTTGATAGTAAAGTAGAATTATTATTGATAAATAGACAGATGAAGATATTTTATTATACAGCTATTTTATACAGTATAAATCAATATTAGATGCTGAAGTTTTACTTAACTTTTAAACTATTTTTTTTAGATCTTTTCCCCTCAATTTTATTTTGTTATATAAATTTCCGTAAGACTTAAAATATAAAAAAAGATATATATTTTCATTTGTTAATTATATTAAAGTTACTCACTTCGCTTACATTATGATATGCCTGAAAGTTTATTTTGTTAACTAGTTGAGTGAAGTTAAACATCGCACTCTTGAGTTAAGAATTCAAAGTAAATGTTTATGTCTCTAAAATTTCAAAGTGTTTTGAAAAGCACAAACTCAATTAATTAATTTTTTTTTAATTTTGATTTGCCGCACGACAAAATTACTACAAAGACTTTTAATTAAAGGCATCTTCTAATTATTTAAATTAATTTATATTAAAGATTTAATCATTAAATTTTTAAAAATTTCATAAAATAATATAAAAAATCTATTGATTATTTATAAATTTATTAAATGACGATTTTATAAAATCAAAAAGAAAATTTAGTAAATTAGTTTTATTATTTTAATTTAAGTTCGATAAAGAGTAATAGCCGACAGAAGTCCCTTAATGTTTTAAACTCTACACACTTAGAAAGAGGATATTATCCGGTGTTGTATCTAGAATAAACAGCAGTAAATTAAAATTTATTAGCAGTAAACAAATGATAAACACGAATAAAGTACAACGCTAAAATTATTGCAGAAGTTATCGCTATTGTCGGTGCGGTTGCCACTTTCATCATCAACCTCGGAAAGCCTTCTCTCGGCCAACGATCTTGTCACCTCGCTTTACATCACCTGAACGAAGAGAAGGTCATCTTATCTTTCCAGTGTCAGCTGCAATCAGCGTCAATCTATTGACATTTTCTGACAAGAGCTAGTCGATGACTCACTAGAGATCCTAAAGATATCCTCCATGACTTTTTTTTATTTTTTTTTATTTTTGCGCAAGAAGTATATATTTTCCTTTCGATTTTTATCTAGATACTATCATTCTTCTTCTTCTTTTTCATTCGCCATTGTTATAAAACTGCTACACTAATTTCGAATAATCCCACGTTATAGTTTGCTAGACGATACATGCTACAAAAATTTCCCTAAGTAAAAATTTATATTACATTAAAGTAAGAAAATATAAAGAAAATTATTATTAAAAAATGCAAACAAAGTAGTTGTGTATGAGGTTTGTCAGTTCTTTTAAGAGAAATAAGCGCATTACGCATCATTATGACGATAGAAGCATCGATTGGAGAGACAACATCTACGAAAATATTTGTAGTCTCCGAACGACAACAGTTGCTCCACTGGATTTTCCTTTTATCAAATAAGTGTAAAAGGGCGATTTTATTATCGAATCGAATCGAATATTAAGATAAATCGAAATAAATTTGCAATTTGTTTAAATTGTAAAACACATTTCCTTCAAATTTGGCCTATTGAAGATATTAAGAGGAATTTATTAAAGGGAAGAAAATGTAATTAAGTACATTAAAATATAAGTTATAATTATAAGTATGATACAGAATAATTTATAAGCTAAACGTACAATAACTTTATATATGCTTTAACTATTTAAATGAATAGTTTAGCATTAATATTCATAAATCTATTTAATTTATTTACCACTCCATTGTGGGCCTTGCAGAATCTATAGTAGCCTTGTTTTCAAGCCACAGGAAGAAAAGAATATTAAAAAATACGGCTACCTCCCAATAACGGTCACCACTAAACAGCGATCATTTTTTCAAACAAAAATCTATTTAAAAAATAACCTCCAAACGACGGCCACCTTCAAACAACTGCTATTTTTACGTTCCCGTTAGTTGCCGTTGAACAGAGGTTTGACTATATATATATATATGTATATCATTTGACTAAAATATGTTTATTTGTTGAAAACTAATTAATAATTTCTTAATTAATTAATAAAAAACTAATTTAACTTTTTAAACTGGAAGTTTAACGTTTTTTTCCGTCGTATTTCCACTTGATTAGTTTTTAAAATTGAGTTTATCAATTAAAAAAAACGAAATAGGCAAAGCTAAATATTCTGATTGGATTTCTGAATTTGCAGTAAAATAATTTAGGCGTTAAAAATAAAGCAACGAGACATTTACGATCAATAAAGCGATGTTTTTGCTGTAAAGAGAAGAGAAACAGTATCCATAAATTAGTAGATGTCATAAACAGATTTGTGTTGAAATCCGAGACTTGTGTCGGATTGGACTATCCCGCCTTACAGCAGGCCACACCGTTATAAATGATAAGCAAACTGGCATTAATTTTTCTCCTCTTGTATAAACTCGAACTTATAATTCTTTCGGGTCGCCATCGCCAGATGGCGCGAGACAGACAGGCCCACTCGGCGCCATTGAATTTCTGTCTTCTTCAGGAATTTCCATTACAACTGCATCGGAGGCAATAAACTGCCATAATAACTACAAGGAATGAAGCTTCTGATAAAGTCGTTACCGTGCCATATTTTCGTGACGTAAGAGAGGGAGGGAGACGAAAAATATTAAGAAAACCGGTGGCAACTTTTATATTTGACTCACTATATAACTTTTAATCGATAAAGTCGAGCTAAATGTACCTTTTATATTAACTAAAACTCGTCTCTAGGTCGTAAGAAAGAACACATTATGAATATTAAACATATTTAATATATTATTTTGGTTTGTAATAAAGTGTAAATTGCCATTTTAGGTCACTTGGTGGTGAATAATGTTTTATTATGGCCATAGGAGGAAGAAAAATCCGACTTTACTGCATTTTCCTGCTCTCTTTTTCCATGCTTAAAAGTAAGAAGCTTCTTGAATAAAATTTTAAATATATTCGAAAGGTTTACCGTCCAAATATTTAAAGTGTTGATTTTGTTAAAAGCATTTTAAATGAATAAATAAAACCACTCCATAAAATGATACCGATTTTCTCAAGGATATGATATCGTATTTATTAGTTGACATGGCTTCAAAGTGCCAACATATCTTCAGGCTATAGATATTTATAAGATTAAGATATGATACTAAAAGATTTCTGGATAAGTTAATTTCATTTAAACTTAATAATTTACTAAATTTAATTTAGATAAGATAAGTAAATAGAAGTTAATTAATAATGGAAGCACTTGGATGAAACCATTTCTGATCAACGTTATCGTGGAAAAACCGAGAATATATTTATTATTATGCACATTGACATCTTTCAACAGAGTAAAGAGACAAATTTTTATTATTTTCTCATAGAACCATTAAAGAAAAGTCGCGATATAACCCCAATTCCATTAGAAACATTAATCATTAAAATTGTTATCTGTGCATTCGAACGTTGACATGTTTTTTAAAAAAACACTTTCAATGATACTAAAAAATTTATTTAAAAATTATTAATGTTTAAAAATCTTTTTTCAGAAATCAAAAAATAAGTAACGGTCTTTTGGAAAATTTATCTGAAAGTCTTAAAATTGCTTTCGCTTTTATATAGGTTACTCTTCCTCTTAACTGATGACACAACTCGAAGCGTAAACAATACATTTTTCTATATCAAATTTAATTTTTTTTTCTTGTTTTCTACTAAAATTTATCCGGTTGTTTTACCTTTAAAAACGGTTAATCTCTTCGGCCTATTTGTATACGCCACGAAAATCCAATCTTTGGTGATTGGACAAAGGCAAACAATTTATAAAAGAAGAGAAGTGACCATTCGAGATAAACGAAGGCTGGACTCTACAAAAGACAAACGAACTCGCACCGACACATTTATTTTAAACAAATTTTTTTTCTTTTGCTTTGAAACAAAACGAACAGGCATTATAGAAAAAGAAACATTCGAATGGAACCATTATTTCGTCTTTTTTATATTTATTTTTTATTTTTTTGGGTGTATCAGTGTTGCTGTATATTTTTGAACAAGCAAGACTATTATTTCCATCCCTTCTCGCTATTCATAACAAGGAACATTTTCATATTTTCTTTCTTCATCCTCATCATCTTTCTTTCAAAAAATTCTTATTATAACAGATATAATGTTTAGATCCAGATTTATCAAGCCACCTCCACTCAATAAATTTTCAAAACGTTAGAAAAAAATATATATTGTTTACAAAGCAATTTTCTTTTTAANTATCCCGTTTCATAACGTAAACTTCTTGCAATTTAATTATCATGAAAATCTCCAGCTAAATTAATTCGTGATATTTGTTATTCTCCTATTCGAACGAAACTTTAGCATCTTAATTTATTAATCGTGTTATAAATATTAATAAGGTAGTATTTAAAAAAAAAGGATCAAGAGAAACATAGAATTAGTTTAAAATTAAATAATTAAATATTCTTTTTACACGATTTATTTATAAAAATAAAAAAATAATAAATACATTTTAAAAAACAGCTTAAATTTTAAATTTACACGTTTCGCTTAATTCTCTCTAAAAGTTACTTTTCTATTTAAAATTAAAGTAAATATTCATTCATCAAACAAAAAATACGTTATTTAGAAAAATGTGAAGAGAATTTAGAAGATGTTTATGCTTTATTATATTGTTTTTAACACGAAAAATAACTTGGAAAATTTGTTTAAATAGTAAATTAATCATGGAAATTCATTGAAATTGAGACGAAGTTCTATTACCAAGTAGTTTTGACATGGTTACGAAGAGATAGATGTAAACATCAAAGCCGACTGTAGTAAAATTCTTCCTATGGGAGGAATACGAATATAATGTTTCGAAAGACATCCACAATGTATAAACCTCTAGAGGTTGTCGGTTCTAACCTCGGGGAAAGTGTAGAGAACATTCATCTCCGGGGATTTGGGACCAAGCTGAAGATTCAAAAAGCTTCTAGCATAGGAAATAAGATTTCTCGAGTGAATTTCTGCCTTCATAACCTTATAAGGAATAGCTCACTTCAATAAACTCTGTTTAAGGCATGCAAATAGGTTTTTTCGATTGATATCGATTGTTTGTAAATTTAATTTATATCTATATCTATATATATATTTTTTTCATATTTCTAATCAAAAATTTTAATAGATTTTCATAAGATTTTTATTTATTTTTTTTAATAATAAAACAAAAACAAACATTTATATGATACGTTAATAAAATTATTGCTATATATTATTTTTTATTACTAATTATATATATTTTACAATGGTTCACGTAATTTTTAAGTTTGTGTTCAACACATTTAATGAAAACTATTTTAGTTACTTTATTTAATAAGATTTATATTAAATTTTACAAAAATTCCTGAAAGAAAAGTATATTTCTATTAATTTTAAGAACAAACTATTTTAATTTTATTAAAAAAAATGTAAAGTGAATTAACTACTTTTTAAATGGATTTAATACAGAAAAAACAAAGCATTCGACAAAGATTGATACGAAACTAATCATATTTTACGGTTCGATAAAATAAAACTCCATAGAAACTTTATTTTTTTAAAATTTTATTTGTTTTTCTAATCAAGTTTTGTCAAAATATCAGAATTTGTCCCAGAAACATTTCTCGAATTGTTTAGCAAACACAAACATAGTCTATTCGTCTTATACGACAAAGAATTCCGAAATCTCGAATATTCTCCATTGGAATATAGATTTCTTGAAAGATTATCTTGGCATTCTGCTTGGTTTCTTACGTTTCACCTTCGAAAATTATTATTTAATGAAGTAAATTTTCTAAGATAAATTGATTTCAAATTATGCGATTGTAACAGAGAAATTATTCAAAAAAAATATTAAATAATTTCTTCTATATTTTTTTAGAGAAAGAAAGATAATAAATATAAGGTTAAAGAACATATGTTTATTTATTTTTTAGATGTTGAATTCGATCAATTATAAAGAGAAATATTAGTTTCTATAACAAAAAAATAAAAAAATAAAAAGAGATTTAAATTGATCGAGTTAAAATTTCGCTATTTAAACACGCAAAATAGAGAATTCTCTCTAAACTATAATTTTTATAGAATTATAAACAAACAAAACAGTTATTTTTATATTAGAAGTAATATTAATTCGAGTACATATAAAAATGAACAATAATATTCGGTATAATTAACATATAATAAACTAATATGGATTGTTAAAAAGTAATGTATACAGTTTATTGCGTGCATAATAACACAATCGAGGTTTAATTATAAGCAATGTGCCTAATATTATGAACGATTCTTCTACTAAACGTTTGCTTAATGGCTCTCACTCGACAATTATCGACAACGAGACCTATATAGCTCTAATTATGAAGCGGTTATGCATATGGCCGAAGGTGAGAATGATCTGATACAGTTTACGTGTTTGAACCAGAACTTCCGCTTATGGTCTTTAGTTACTACCTCTATGGTTACTAGCAATTATATCTTGCTCTTAACTCGTAAATGCATTTAAACAGAATTGGATTTATGTATTGTTAAACATACGACCAAAGGTTATATCGGTTTGGCTATAACATTTCGAGCCAGGGTGAAGATTTGTGAATACACGTATCAGTTTTAGTAGGTGTTAATAGTGTTATTTTATAATTTAAGGAGGATATATTTGTCATATAAACTAGCTACTCATGAAAAAATTCGATAATTTCTCTCATTGTTTCGAAATTTACATATCATCATCTCGGTTATCACTTGACTTCCAGATAAACGCTAGAGTAATTTTATCATTAAAAGTGCTTTATAGAGACAAAATTATGCTTTTATGCTATGTATTATATAGGTTTAATTTTTAAATTAATATAACAACATTAAAAGTTTTCTCCAACTTTCAGAAAAATTAAAAATTCACTCTTAGCATCATACTCTCATTTAATTTTTTTAAGATAATATTTCTCATTTTAGCTTCAAATCTAATTAATAGATGATTAATATTGATATGAATATATACAAGTATACGAAAACTGAATTGATTTAACGGATAAATATGATTAAAGTTATAAAATGTCATTGACATAACTTTGTTATAGATTCATTAACTCAAAATTTTCTACTGTAATATAATTATAATGCTTCACATGTTACAAAGTTTTGTGGACTTGTAATAACAACTTTTAAAGAATTTCTTTTAACAAAAATATCATTACTCAGCTTACAAATTCGAAATTTCGGTACGTAACCGAGTATATAAATGGTCTATTTTCTGTTTTCAAAGTGCCAAATATTTTAAATTAAACAATTTTTCTGCATTTGAATAAAAATTTCATAATCTCGTTGCGTGTTGAAAAAGGAAGAAAAAAATAAATAATATTTTTGAAATAGTTGTTTAAATAATGTTGCCATCATTTCTGCAATATAAATGTTCATTCTGGAGCAGAAAAAGTATTTTTTTTTTTTTAATATTCGAGTCAGACAGAGTTTGGCGTCGGAGATATTTCTCCCTCTTCTATTTTTTACTCCATGTTTCTCTTGCCGAATTAATTATCGAAGATGCTGGAGGTGCAATAATATTTTTATAGAGTTAGTTGACGGCATTACTTATTTTTTGAAGGATCGGAAACAATTTCAGAAGCAGACTAATTGAATGCGAAATTTCTTCACACTTTACCTCGTTAATTAAGAAATCGTAGCTTTTGGCTAGAAGACAATTCTGGAGTCTCCCGGTGAGTAGTTATCTAACTAATTGCTTCGATGAATTCGGTTCCACCTTCTGATTGGGATGATCGATCGACGTCAGCATCTCTTCCCTCCATAGGCACAACCCGATCCTTCATTTATTTCTCACGGGAGTGCTAAAGCCTTTCGTCTTAACACATTAAACTGTACAATTTTATTCTCTATAATTTATTATTGACTACAGTTTAAAACTCAATTTGCTTTCGACTTATCTAAATTTGCGTGTAACCCATTTGGGATAATATATTAAAAAAAATACATTATTATATACCCGTTAATAATTATTGCTCGTTATCTTTCATCTACACACACTTTAAGATATCTAAATTCTTTTATAATTTCATAAACCGATAAGATTTTAATAAGAATGATTATAAATTCGATGATAATTCTGTTAAAATCTTCCTCGTTATTTATCATTTTACGACTCTCAAGATGCAGAATTTAAAGAAGATTTACGGAATTAAAATTTATTTCTCTATTTAAATAGAAGGAAAAGCTGAACATTTGTTTTTTTTTTAACATTCTGCATCAGTTTTGTTTCAAATAACACGATTTCCTTTTATTGGAGACGGTCGAAAAAAAATAAATTTAATAGATAAATTTAAAGATGATGGAGAACCGATACGAGATTATTTCATTGTTTTCTAGTTATTTTCGGTTTGTTTTATTTACATTTTGAATTGCTTTATCGGTCACAAGTTATGTGGCAAATTATCTTCTTTTCAGTTTATTGTCGAGTGTATAGACGAAAGAAAATTGAAAGGAAGAACCGAGTAATACGAAACAGTGGTCGAACCCACATCGTCAGTCGTCATATAGTCGTGTAGATTGAACATAACTGTAGAACAACTACACAAACAACACTTAACTGAAATCATTTCAGAAATTGTTCGAAAACTTCTACTCCTTAAATCTCAAAGAGAAATGACGTGATTCCATTTGATGATGAAAACCGAAAAGATTCGATGAAAAATAACTAGAAAAAAAAAACCTTTTTCTACTTAAAGACAATAAAAAACACTTTCTTACATATGTTTATAACAAAAAGCAATATTTCTTTATTCATATTTAAAATTTTATTTTCTCCATTTTCCACTGAAATAAACTTTTCTGTTATTGGTTCGTGTGACGTTAGATGCCTTCGCAATTTAAAACTTGTCTTAAAATATTTTTCCGATATTTTATGTTATGTTATTCCGTATAAAAATTTGAAATTTTGACATAAATCGAAATACGGATTAAACTTTTCTTTTTTAATTTAGAAATTGTCAGGAATTAATAACTTAAAAATAAATATCGGAAAAAGTAATATCGGCTTTTGTACCGTAAAAAAATAACGAAAATTTAACAATTATTGTATCATAAATNTTATTAACTAGCGAGTTTAATTGAAAAATAGTTTAGTTAAACTTTAACAATTATTTTATTAACCTCGACATTTACAAATAATTTGTATGAAAGATGTCAGCTGATTCCATTGGTACGTGACTCTGACCTTTAAACTTATGTAAAACGTGACAAAATAAAGATATTAACGTTGATTGATTAGTTTCGTGTTCAATATGAAACAGTCTTCAATTTTTTAAATTTTGACAATAAACGTCTTTATATTTATAATATCTGTTATCAATTTTTAATCATGAAGATGGTGGCCATACAGAGTGGAATAAATTAAATATAAATACCGTTATAATCACCGTTATAAAACCAAACACATAGAAGCAATATGAAAAGTATTACTAGAAGAATGTGTTTAAAAATTGCCTACGTTCAACTTGTCTGCAAGGTCCATTTCATAGAAAAACAGAAGCTCTAAGAGTGGATAGAAAAGTAGCATCTGTAGTTAAAATAATAACAATAACGTTTGAAAAATTGTTATCGTAAATTTATACGTATATACATACAAGAAAAACGTAGGTCGTACGCGAAGGGTTAAGCCGACAAAAGGAGCGTAGGAGAAAGGAGGAAAAAAAAGGAGGGAGAGATGTTCATACTAATAAAACTGAACGTGATCGCGAGTGTTCGTACTACTTAACAGCTAGACAGACACAGCGAAAAGCAAAAGAACCCAATGAAGAACTAGACGAGAAAAACTGATCGACAGGGACAAATGAACAAAACCCCCAAATTTTATATTTATTTACTCATTTATTTAACTCATACCCAAGTTTAGGAGTGGAAAATCCTTAGCACTTGGCACTTCAACGAATTTTTCGGCACGTAACCCATGGCTCACCTTTAAAAATAAACATTCAACATCTTAGCTGAGTTATATAATTTAACTTAATGAAATACAATTTTACTCAGTTGAGTGATAATAAATAAAAATGCAATAAAGAAACAAACTGTAACCTCTAGACCAAATAATAATATGATTCCAATATTTTCAATATTTTTAAAATTTACAGTACAGTATATCAAAACTTAAAGAAATAATAATTAAAAGAGTAAAAAAATTATAATTATATTGTAGTTTGGTATTTAATTACTATATAAAAAGAGAAATCCAGCAACAAGTTGCGTAACTTTCCCAGCAACTACTTTTAAAATTGCGTTTGGCGCAATCTGTTAATATAAAAAAATTTTAAATAAAGATCATATTAATTATTATAAAATTGCAAAAATCCTAATTTTGAGGATATAAATGAGTTTTATATTTAAAAATAATAATGAATTGTAAGCTGTAATAACGAGTAAAATTTTTATTAAATCCGACCCCACTTGAAACGACACGTGATCTCCTCTATCTCCCCAGCTTCTCAACATTTAACCACCAAAATTTAATAGCATCAATTTCCCTAATATCCAAATCATCCTACAAAGTTTCAGAAATTTTTGACAAAAGGCACAAGAGTTATTAAGCTTCAAACTGAGTGAAGAAAATCGCGTTTCCCTACAAACACACATATCCATACATACAAAAATCACCTCAGAATTTTTATCATTTCTCAGCGTTTCAAAGTCCCCCGAGTCTAAAAATGTATAAATCTTGGGGGTGGTAAACTTTTGACCGATCATTATATTTTCCCTCTATTATATATAAATATAGCCTAACAGCCGGGAAAATAAAAAGAGAGATCAATAACCGATTTAAATACATTATTCTACAGATAATAAATAAATTATTATTGTTAGTAATGTAAATAAAACGTTATTAAGACTCATGATGTAGCATTAAGTAAGGACGATGCAGTGTATATACGAAATTCCCTAGAAAATAACTACGACAAATGGGGATTAGTTGTTTTCCATCCAGATTTTCGGACAGAATACCGTTTGATTAATGGATGAATTATCACTCATCGACCTAAGTCGCTTGTGTGCAACATCCTATCCAACACATCCGTGTGAATATAATTTCCGTTATTTAAGACTCAACTTGGATGTTGGCGTAAAGTATGATTAGTAAGAAGTGACATACTTAAAACAAAAAATATCATTAAATAAAAAAATAACTTCATTTATCACTTAATAAAAATCTTAAAAATAAAATCTCTGTTAATTTTTATTTATTGTCAGAATAATTTCTTATAAATAATAAACATTGTTTTAAATAAATAAATAGTTTATTTACTTTAAAATATGATTTGATATTTATTGCTGAATTGTTTACGTCTTACAACAATTATTTAAATATTTAAATTCTGACAGAAATTTATTTTAAACAGAAAAATGAAATATATCTCTTAAATTACTTTTATACAATTTAATCCTCGTTGAATTTTTTAAATTTATTTATCTATATTTAAACAAATGATATTAAGTAATATAAATAAACTCGTATGAATTTGTAGACAAACATACAGACAGACAGTTGTCTAGAAAAGGCTAAACCAATCAAAGTAAATTTTAGAATGTCATTCAAACATAATCCAGAATGGATTGCTTTGATGTAGTAAATTAGATTCATTCCAAATAAACAAAAAATGTCTAACTAAATTAAAAGTTTTGATTTTCCTCACTTTATTTTTATAGTATTTTTTATTACTGTTTGATTTTCTCTCATCGAATAAATTAATTTATATAAAATTTATTCAGAAGTATTCCAAATTTAACACTTAAACATGTTAAATAATTGAAATTAACATAATAATAATAAAATTTGAAATATTTCTAAAGGATCTTCTTTATAATTGAGCTATAAATTCCCACTGGTATTCGTCTGTCAGTCTGTTCATCCTTAATCTCGAACGAAATTAGATAAATGACCGTTATGACTCTATGAGAGACTTTGATACTCCAGATTTGAATGCAATTTTTTAAAATTAAAATTAAATTAATTTATTTTATTATCATGTTTATTTATGAAGCTTATCACGTAAATATCATAATTCTTTTAGAAGAAAGTTTATATCACATATAAGAAATCAGAAGAAGAAGAAAAAAAAATGTATGTTAAGAGACCAAATACCTTAATTCCCTAAAGAAATAGCTTCGATAATGGTGTTTATCGGGTAAGTTCGTGTTAGAGCATCGATAAAGGATAATCAAAATTTTGATCTATCTTCAAACAGCCGAAAATGTGATAAAGAATGTGACGATAGCGGAAAGACCACCTTGACTGTAATTATGCCTATCATAATGACAAAGCGACGAGAGGTCGCGTCACGGTTTAATGACCCTCCTATCTCATTTATAAAATATAGAAACATTAAATTATGGTGCTTAGATAGATGTGCGTTACTTTAATATACATATTTTTTAGGTTTTTTTAAAAATATATATATATTTAAAAATATCCTGACAAAATTTTTGGAATTTCTTAGTCAGCTAACACAGTATTTCAGTCGTATATATTTCCGAAATATTTAGCATCATAAATATTCCTAGACGTGTCTTATTAAGTATTTCTCTTATATCTTATTATAGAATATTTTAAGTTATACCCTTTACACGTTTCAAATATTAAAAAATTTATCTTGATTCTTCAATATTTTTGTTTTTATTGAATTTTTTTCCCCTCCTTAGCTAACATCTGCTTTTTCTCATACCGAGATACAAGATACAGTTTCTTCCCACTTATTATACTTTGCATTTTTATTATGTTTATAAAATTTATTTTAAAAAAAATTAGAAAAAAAAATAATCAATTAATAACTTAAATTTAATATTTCTTATCGAATTAATTGTAGAAAGTTAAATCTATATATTTAATAAGCGAATGATATTTATAATAAAATCTCAAATGTTGAAGACTTAGGAATTAGATAAGTATTCAGAAAAAGATATAACAATCTAAAAGATGGAAGAAGAAGTGTAAATTGACAAAATCTTGATACATGAAGCGAAAAGTATCTGTACTTTGTATAGAATCCATAGAAATTCTGAATACTACTCGTTATAAAGTTGTCAGACTTCTACAGAATACAGCTGGTCAAGCTTATAATATATTCAATTCACAAAGGAAGCTGCAGGTGGATTTACTGGATATTAATATATAAGTATTCTTTTTATCATTTAAAAGTAATATAGCTTCTGTTCTAAACAGAAATATAATTTGTATTACTTGTAATGTTCGTAGAAGGGAGAATCACCTGCCTTAACATACTTTTTTATTTTTTTTTAGTGAAATTAAATTTAATTTCATTAATGAATAGTAAATAAATTGTTTTAAGTTTCTTAATTAATCACTAATTTAATTAATAAAATAAATTATTCAACATAAATTAAATTATATAATATAATTCGATCAACTGATATGTATGTATACATACATACATAAACACATATTTATTCTCCGTATAATCAAAGAGGAATTAATAAATAATAATATAAAGAATT
This sequence comes from Centruroides sculpturatus, assembly GCF_000671375.1. Lineage (NCBI taxonomy): Eukaryota > Metazoa > Arthropoda > Arachnida > Scorpiones > Buthidae > Centruroides > Centruroides sculpturatus. The sequence goes on along the minus strand of NW_019385120.1, from coordinate 306,303 downwards.
TGCGATAAGATTCTAACGATATTTCATTGATCTTGGTTGCATTAAAGTTATTATTCAAGCAATGAATAAAACATTGCACATACTTCAGACACACGAGTTTTCTAACAAATGCGATCTTTCAATTTTGACAAGAGGAAAAAAAAGCGAAGAGAAAAGAAAAGAAACATATTTTGGAGGGTGGATTTCGTCTCATCTTTACTCAAGGAAGATGTCACACACATAATTGACTATTGCCACCTTGGGATAAAAGGGACGATACAAAAATGACATAGTGTTAATTCATCACCGGAATTTTGTATTATATTTCTCTTTTTGTGTTTCTCTCCGGGGCGCTGTATCAATACTTCGAAGAGAAGAGAACGAAGAGTGATAGATGCCCGAAACTCACAGAGATTGTTTGTCAGGACAATGTCCGTTCGGACCGAGTGTCCACCGGGAAACTCCACAAAAGAGGAAGACTCGGCCTCTACACAGCCCATAATCATCAATCATGTGTCCTATTCAAAAGAGATTACACTGACAACCAGCTGGATAAAAAAAAGAAGAAAAAACTGAAAAAAGAAGAGCTCCACTTCAAACTGTACATCACAAGATATACATGTCGAAATGTATGTCAAGCTATTGAAGAGCGTCGATATCAAAGCGCGCATTGACGAATTGAAATATCAATTTGAGTACCTGATTGACGTTAAAATCGATGATTTAATATGTAAAATCACACCAAGAAAAAAAGTATTTTCAGAAAAAAAGATTAAAATATTCTTTATATCATATTAATTTTCTAAAAAATATTTAAATGCAGGAGAAAAAAAATATTTTACTTCTATTTATAATCATGTTATAAAATGCCAAAAAGTGGTAAAAATATATGCATTCTTTACGGTAATACTTCGAGAAAATGAAGAAAGGAAAATCTTACTAAACGAGTGAAGTGGATCGAGGAAGTTGAAAACTTCGGTCTCGGATCGAAGAGGATATACAGGATATAAATTCTTCACAAATCCTACCAAAATATCCGCCACTATCTAAGTTTTAGAATCAATCACTACTCTCAATCCCCGAATGTAAGAGTTTGCTCTTTCATGCAAATATTGCAATCCGTTTGTTTATAAAAGATACTAATTTAAGTTATGGCATCTTAAGAAGTTTAGCCTAGGTAAAGTCAATGGGTAAATCTAGTAAAGAAGATTTCTCGATATTGTTTGTCTAAAGATTTTTTTTATAAAAAAAAACGTTGCTAAAAGTTTATTTTAAAATATTTTTGAAGTTTAAAAAATTTTCTCAAAGGAAAATATAATTTAATGAAGTAAAACATCGCTTAATAATTGTAATTCCTGACTAATTAACGAGAATTTCAATTAATACGTGTTGACTCTTATTTGGCTCTAAGCAAAATATACGAAAATTAGATTTGTAAGCGAGTCATAAAAATGTGTTCACCTGTCAAAGAATGAGAAGAGGAAACGAGTGAAAAACGAAAAAGCGTCACTTTGACCAGTTACGAGTAATGAGGTACTCGAAGGAGAAAAGATTGGAAGTAGCTGAAAGGTTGCTTCGTTACGTCCAAGAGTAACCAAGATCGTGCTGATATTACATTCTATTCTTGTGCATTACTTGGTAATTTTTTTTGTCGGAATCATTAATAAGCAGTTTCGAATCTACGGAGTGCTTAACTAATTTAAAGGTATTTTATAATCTCTTGGATTATAAAGGAATAATTTGAGTAGTAAAGTGCTACGTGTTCATCGAGATTAATTATTTAAATTGATATGAATGAAGTTCTCGGACGAAATAATCATTTGTTAAATCTCTACTGACTTGAATTCCTTTTCTAAAATAGAAATCAATAATACTTTCAAGATAAATTAGATTTGTTTAAGTAATAAATGGCTAGATATTTGCTTGCTACTCGTCAAATTGGGATATTTAATTCATATTCAGTTGTTTCGATTTGATTATCATATAAAACACTAACAACATTTAGAAGATAAAATTGACTTATAAAATTCACTTCTAATGTTATCTTGATGTTTGAATTGGGAAATCTTCTTAAATAACTAAGAGTCATCAAAACTTCTTTCGAGTCAGCGATACACATTTTTATGCTTTCTAACGTTTTGGTAGAAAGGAGATGCATTTCATAAATAGTATTTCTGAAAAGCTTTCCAAACAATTAAGTTTTATTTTAATATTCTTGCATTTTTATATCAGACATTTTCCTTACTTTAGAGCAAACGGATCGGGTGCAGAATCTTCCAATAAAGGGTCAGTCCCCAATATAAAGTAAGCAACACACCACATGATTTCTTTTTACGACATTCCATTTCATCCTATGTCTATTCAACCAATGGATAAGGTTGGTAGAAGACTTCTCATAACCGTTATTTAACTTCGATGACGTTCCCAAGTGCATGATCGGAATTAAGCATCACTTTTTGGATTACTCCAGATCAGAAGCATAATATGATGTCTGAATATAAAAATATTTTCTCATTAACATTATGTCACTTGAAAATTTAATATATTGTCATACTAAGAATGAAGAATGTAATTATTTCGAGAACCCATCCAGGCATTTCAGGCTTCAATATGAAATTTTAAGAACGAAAGTAAACTTTTATTTCAGCATTATTAATCTTTTGCTTATTCGTGTTTTTATCATGTCGATAGGCGATCGATGATAGCAAATATGATAGCAGTCCTCATTGCAAATGATCAGAAAGTTATGTCCTGAAGATATTTTATGTCAAATTTAATTAATATTCTTTATTATTTATTATATAAATAACGATATAAACAAAATAGAAGTTATGAAAGGTCTATAAATCTTGAGGAAACTTAATATCTTAACCAAGTTCCTGTCTTGATTAATGGACATCTTTCCATCGCCTGCAAATGACACTTCCCCACTCAACAGCACTGCTGGAAGGGAAAGAAGCGGAGCAAATAATGCATTAACAGATCAAGATTTTATTAAACTTATATAACTTCTATTGAAAATTTTGACTATTTTATGTTTTCTAATAATATTTTATTTTTTCTCGTAAATCGAATTTTATTAAACATCGATTCTTTTAGCACTTATTGATTTAAATGATATAATTAAATTTTCTTTTTTAATAATTATTCCTTTTAATTAACATTGGTTACATTAAAAATTAATAGGAAAAAAAAACAATTTATTAAATTCTTACAAAATGTGTTTCTGATACTAAATATAACTAATTAATTAATTTAATGCATGAAAGTAGGGAGAAAACTAGAGAGATTTTTATTCTTTTATTTTCACAAAACGAGTTGAAAGAAGGGGGAAAAAGAATAAAAAAAGAGACATTTTATCTAAAAATATTGTTGAAAGACGTTGCATCGCCTACTGCAAGCTGTGGCCCTCTTACTGGAGATCTAATGGATTTTTCTTTTTCAGTCTCTCGCCAATGTTGGTTGAAAGCTTACTGAGATGTTTACTGACAGCCATTTTGTCCCATTTTCTAAGTTCTGTCAAAAGAGTGAAAAATCTCTTTTATAAATGGATGTAAAGATTTTTCGAATTTATAATGCTTCACAAATACGATTAATAAACGATCTTAAATATTCTAGTAAACCATATCTAACGAATTTACTGATAGGAAGAATTTTTGTTGGATTTAATCTTTCCACTCGAAAAAATAAAATTCAATAAATTCTGATCGAAACTGGCTTTGGTAAAGTTTTGTATTACTAAATTTTTTTTTTAATTTTCAAACGATAATTAATCGTAATTTTAATTTAAAACGAAATATCTTAAAATTTCACTTAATTTTAATATATTGTGAAGGCTTTCAAATTTAATTATATTACAGGATACATTTAATTAATTTATTTATAAGTTTTAAAAAATAAATTAATAAATTATACATTTTAATAGTAAAAAAATTGTACAAAGATAATTAATTTTTTTAAACTTATTTATTTATCCTCATCTTATAATAATGGATGAGTTTTTTCCTTGTGTAATAGGAGAAAGAGATCCGAGAATCTTTTTATTTTTATTTGTATTAAAAGCTTTAATTGTTAAATTAATATTTTAAAAATATAATTAGCAATTTTTAAAGTAATTTAAGAGAAAATTTAATTTAGTTATTAAGTTTTTTTATTATTTATTTATTTAAAAATAAAGAAGGCAAACACTTTTATGTTGTGATAAAATAAATAGAAGAATAAACTTCCTGTATTAAGTATCAGACATCCAGAACTTAAAGCATTAAAGAAAATTTTACAAATTTAGAAAGAACGAGAATTGGCCATTTATGTTCGCTACATCGAGCAATATTTCACGTAAGATTCACTATTTACTGGTAAACGTGGCAAGGAAAAGTGAAGAAATCACAAAGATAAATCAGTCAAAAGGGAAAAGAAGTGTCGCAGAATTACCTCATACTATGATACGATAATGAAAGTTTGGTAGTTTATAACATTTGACCCGCATACTTGTCAAAGATGAACGGATAGACAACTACCTGTCTCTCTTTCTCTCTCTACTCTCAATCACTTCTCCTGTCGGATTTATTGCAACCGTATAAGCAATAATAATGACTTATTACTCGTCTTTAATAGTAGCGTAGATTAACAGCGTTAATGGACGTGTAAAATATTAATTTTGTAGGGTCGAACAAGATGCGATGCTGTCAACAGCACCACTTTCCAGCTTCTGATGCTATTTATAGTAGCCTGCAGTTATTACTTTGCTTAATCGACTCGGTTGTCCTTAGGGTGTAAAAATTCTCAAACTTATTTACGTAGGTACTAGTGAAGAACATCGTATTTCGTGCTTTAGGTGACAAGCCATTAAACCACGAACTTTCTAACCTTATTGCGTTATGAGAATATCGACTCTATCTCCTGGAACCTCTATAGAGTTTATATCAATGAAAAAAAAATTCTTTTCGAAAATGAAGAGGAGGAGTTAAGTTATACCGATTTTGAAGAACTCAGAATTTAAGTGCCACTTTTATAACAACTTTTTTTTTAAAAATATATATATATTTAAAAATATCCTGACAAAATTTTTGGAATTTCTTAGTCAGCTAACACAGTATTTCAGTCGTATATATTTCCGAAATATTTAGCATCATAAATATTCCTAGACGTGTCTTATTAAGTATTTCTCTTATATCTTATTATAGAATATTTTAAGTTATACCCTTTACACGTTTCAAATATTAAAAAATTTATCTTGATTCTTCAATATTTTTGTTTTTATTGAATTTTTTTCCCCTCCTTAGCTAACATCTGCTTTTTCTCATACCGAGATACAAGATACAGTTTCTTCCCACTTATTATACTTTGCATTTTTATTATGTTTATAAAATTTATTTTAAAAAAAATTAGAAAAAAAATAATCAATTAATAACTTAAATTTAATATTTCTTATCGAATTAATTGTAGAAAGTTAAATCTATATATTTAATAAGCGAATGATATTTATAATAAAATCTCAAATGTTGAAGACTTAGGAATTAGATAAGTATTCAGAAAAAGATATAACAATCTAAAAGATGGAAGAAGAAGTGTAAATTGACAAAATCTTGATACATGAAGCGAAAAGTATCTGTACTTTGTATAGAATCCATAGAAATTCTGAATACTACTCGTTATAAAGTTGTCAGACTTCTACAGAATACAGCTGGTCAAGCTTATAATATATTCAATTCACAAAGGAAGCTGCAGGTGGATTTACTGGATATTAATATATAAGTATTCTTTTTATCATTTAAAAGTAATATAGCTTCTGTTCTAAACAGAAATATAATTTGTATTACTTGTAATGTTCGTAGAAGGGAGAATCACCTGCCTTAACATACTTTTTTATTTTTTTTTAGTGAAATTAAATTTAATTTCATTAATGAATAGTAAATAAATTGTTTTAAGTTTCTTAATTAATCACTAATTTAATTAATAAAATAAATTATTCAACATAAATTAAATTATATAATATAATTCGATCAACTGATATGTATGTATACATACATACATAAACACATATTTATTCTCCGTATAATCAAAGAGGAATTAATAAATAATAATATAAAGAATTTGCGATAAGATTCTAACGATATTTCATTGATCTTGGTTGCATTAAAGTTATTATTCAAGCAATGAATAAAACATTGCACATACTTCAGACACACGAGTTTTCTAACAAATGCGATCTTTCAATTTTGACAAGAGGAAAAAAAAGCGAAGAGAAAAGAAAAGAAACATATTTTGGAGGGTGGATTTCGTCTCATCTTTACTCAAGGAAGATGTCACACACATAATTGACTATTGCCACCTTGGGATAAAAGGGACGATACAAAAATGACATAGTGTTAATTCATCACCGGAATTTTGTATTATATTTCTCTTTTTGTGTTTCTCTCCGGGGCGCTGTATCAATACTTCGAAGAGAAGAGAACGAAGAGTGATAGATGCCCGAAACTCACAGAGATTGTTTGTCAGGACAATGTCCGTTCGGACCGAGTGTCCACCGGGAAACTCCACAAAAGAGGAAGACTCGGCCTCTACACAGCCCATAATCATCAATCATGTGTCCTATTCAAAAGAGATTACACTGACAACCAGCTGGATAAAAAAAAGAAGAAAAAAACTGAAAAAAGAAGAGCTCCACTTCAAACTGTACATCACAAGATATACATGTCGAAATGTATGTCAAGCTATTGAAGAGCGTCGATATCAAAGCGCGCATTGACGAATTGAAATATCAATTTGAGTACCTGATTGACGTTAAAATCGATGATTTAATATGTAAAATCACA